>NC_053026.1:486686629-486819899 GCF_003073215.2 Triticum urartu
TTGGAGAAAGACGCCAAACCAGTTATTGATCACCAACGACGGCTGAATCCTAAGATGAAAGAAGTGGTAAGAAAAGAAATACTAAAACTCCTTGGGGCAAGTATAATTTATCCCGTTGTTGATAGTCAGTGGGTAAGTCCTGTCCATTTTGTCCCTAAGAAGGGAGGAATTACTGTTGTTCCTAATGATAAAGATGAATTGATTCCGCAAAGAATTAGTACAGGTTATAGGATGGTAATTGATTTCCGCAAATTAAATAAGGCTACTAAAAAAGATCATTACCCCTTACCTTTTATTGATCAAATGCTAGAAAGATTATCCAAACATACACATTTTTGCTTTGTAGATGGTTACTCTGGTTTCTCTCAAATACCTATGTCAGCTGATGATCAAGCAAAGACCACTTTTACTTGCCCTTTCGGTACTTTTGCTTATAGACGTATGCCTTTTGGTTTATGTGATGCACCTGCTACCTTTCAAAGATGCATAATGGCTATATTATCTGACTTTTGTGAAAAGATTTGTGAGCTATTCATGGATGATTTCTCCGTTTATGGATCCTCTTTCGATGATTGCTTGAGCAACCTTGATCGAGTTTTGCATATATGTGAAGAAACTAATCTTGTTTTGAATTGGGAGAAGTGCCACTTTATGGTTAATGAAGGTATTGTCTTGGGGCATAAAATTTCTGAAAGAGGTATTGAAGTTGACAAAGCTAAAGTTGATGCTATTGAAAAGATGCTGTGTCCCAAGGACATCAAAGGTATAGGAAGTTTCCTAGGCCACGCCGGTTTTTATAGGAGGTTCATGAAGGACTTCTCAAAAATTTCTCGTCCTCTGACTAATCTATTAAAAAATATATTCGTTTTGTCTTTGATGATGATTGTGTAGAAGCATTTGAAATACTTAAGAAAGCATTGATTTCTGCACCTATTGTTCAGCCACCTGATTGGAATTTACCCTTTGAAATTATGTGCGATGCTAGTGATTATGCCATAGGGTAGTGATTATGCCATAGGGGCTGTTCTAGGTCAAAGAGTTGATAAGAAATTAAATGTTATTCAATATGCTAGTAAAACTCTAGACAATGCCCAGAGAAATTATGCTACTACTGAAAAGGAATTCTTAGCAGTTGTATTTGCTTGTGATAAGTTCAGACCTTATATTGTTGATTCTAAAGTAACTATTCACACTGATCATGCTCCTATTAAATATCTTATGGAAAATAAAGATGCTAAACCTAGACTTATTAGATGGGTTCTCCTGCTACAAGAATTTGATTTGCATATTATTGATAGAAATGGAGCTGAGAACCCCGTTGCAGACAACTTGTCTAGGTTAGAAAATGTTCTTGATCGCCCACTACCTATTGATGATAGCTTTCCTGATGAACAATTAAATGTCATAAATGCTTCTCGAACTGCTCCATGGTATGCTGATTATATTGTTGCTAAATTTATACCACCTAGTTTCACATACCAGCAAAAGAAAAAGTCCTTCTATGATTTGAGACATTACTTTTGGGATGACCCACATCTTTATAAAGAAGGAGTAGATGGTATTATTAGACGTTGTGTACCTGAGCATGAACAGGAACAGATCCTACACAAGTGTCACTCCGAGGCTTATGGAGGACACCATGCTGGAGATAGAACTGCACATAAGGTATTGCAATCCGGTTTTTTGGCCTACTCTCTTCAAGGATGCCCGTAAGTTTGTCTTGTCATTTGATGAATGTCAAAGAATTGGTAATATTAGTAGATGTCAAGAAATGCCTATGAATTATTCACTTGTTATTGAACCATTTGATGTTTGGGGCTTTGATTATATGGGACCATTTCCTTCCTCTAATGGGTATACGCATATTTTAGTTGCTGTTGATTACGTTACTAAGTGGGTAGAAGCTATTCCAACTAGTAGTGCTGATCATAACACCTATATTAAGATGCTTAAAGAAGTTATTTTTCCGAGGTTTAGAGTCCCTAGATATTTAATGACTGATGGTGGTTCACATTTTATTCATGGTGCTTTTCGTAAAATGCTTGCCAAGTATGATGTTAATCATAGAATTGCATCTCCTTATCACCCACAGTCTAGTGGTCAAGTAGAATTGAGTAATAGAGAGCTCAAAATAGTTTTGCAAAAGACTGTTAATAGATCCAGGAAGAATTGGTCCAAGAAACTTGATGATGCATTATGGGCCTATAGAACTGCATATAAAAATCCTATGGGTATGTCTCCGTATAAATTTATGGAAAGCATGTCCACTTACCATAACGAACTAGAACATAAGGCATATTGGGCTATTAAAGAGCTCAATTATGATTTTAAACTTGTCGGTGAGAAGAGGTTATTTGACATTGTCTCACTAGATGAATGGAGAACCCAAGCCTATGAGAATGCCAAACTGTTTAAAGAAAAAGTTAAAAGATGGCATGATAAAAGGATACAAAAGCGTGAGTTCAATGTAGGTGATTATGTATTGCTATACAACTCTCGTTTAAGATTTTTTTCAGGAAAACTTCTCTCTAAATGGGAAGGTCCTTACGTTATCGAGGAGGTCTATCGTTTCGGTGCCATAAAAATCAACAACTTCGAAGGCACAAATCCAAAGGTGGTAAACGGTCAAAGAATTAAACATTATATCTCAGCTAATCCTATAAATGTTGAAACCAGTATTATTGAAACCGTAACCCCGGAGGAATACATAAGGGACACCTTTCCAGAACGTTTCAGACTCCGAAAAGGAAGAGGTACGTGGTATGGTAAGTAAACCGATTCTAAAACAGTTCTACTGGCAATTTTTCTCCATTTTGGAATATTTAGAAAAATAGGAAAATAAGAAGCAGTCCGGGAAGGACACGAGGCTTCCACGAGGGTGGGAGGCGCGCCCTACCCCCCTGGGCGCGCCCCCTGCCTCGTGGGCACCTCGTGTGCTCTCCGGACTCCATTTTCTTGCACGATACTTCTTTTAGTCGGTAAAAATTCATTCTATAATCGAGGTCATGGCCATATGCATCATGCGGGGGGTGCAGCCGCTTCAGTATAGAGGCCACCCCATGTGGGATTTCAACGGGGAGGATGACGCCACCCGCCACGGCTGCAGAGGGCCGGGATCAGCTGATGATCTAATAAAGATCTTATCCACTTTGTACAAGGGAGAAGAGGAGGAATTCCTTCGTGTCAACCCGCAGGGCGGATTTTCTATGTACAATCCTCCGAGCTGGGTAAGCGGAGACTTTTTATCGCCCATCCGTTTCGTATTCCCGTAGTTAAGTATTCATTCTAAGCGATTTCATCGCAGGAGCTGCGCCAGCCGTAAAGAGATAAACAGCCTCCTCCACAACCCGAGACCCTGGACGTCCCTGACCCGTCTCCCAGGAAGGATCCGACATATCTGTGGAGCTGATCGATGGGGTATTTTACCAATCGAGTAATGAATGCTTTGGTGGCCATTATGGCCGATTAACCCTGGGCTATTTCCAGCCTCAACAGGTGAACTGAGACCAAAGTCCAGCAGTTCAAAAAGGATCGTCTTGCATGTTTTTGATCGTCGTATAACAGCCGTGTTTTGCAGGGGAGGTCCCTCGAGGCCGAAGGCCGAAGCCTGCGGCGACTGGCCGAACAAGGGGCCCCGCGAGGCCAAGGTAGGCTGAAAAAGACCCGCAGTCCGATTGAGACACCGGCGCAGCGGTATGGCGCGCCGTTCCTTATTGCAAGACATTATTCTCAGAGTCATATAACGCCCAATGCCTTCTTTTTAGGAAAAAGAGCGCTCGCCGGACTATACCCGGAGAGGCTACCAATCGTGCCTCCACAAGCCAGGCTCCAAGGCCGGATTCGAGGGTGGGAACGAATACAAGGCGTGCGCCGGGTGCTCCTCTGATAGAGGATGCAGATAAACTGTTCGCCACCCATTCCGAGGTGGAAAGTGCCATGAACCATAGGCGTTACCGGACTGTTCTTCGTGACGCTTGTTTCTCCCAAGAGGCATTGGATGCCTTCAACTCGGGAGACGCGCACCTCCGTGCCGCTCAAAATGGTCTAGCCAGAGCCACGGAGCAGTATGTAAAAGACATACGGGTGAGAAAATTTGGTGATTATATATACCAGTAGCCCCTGGGACTTGAAACAGATAGGATAGCTGATTTAAGGATCATTTGTTATGCAGGTTCTTATAGAAAAGAATACTCAACTGTCCCAGGGGCTGGAAAAGTGCAAAGCCCAACTTCAGGCCGCACTGGCCGCAGCAGGGGAGCCCAAAGAGACCCCCTCTGGTAACATATCCTTCAAATGATAAGTATCATATAGAATGCGGCGTGTATGCACATCTGACGATAAAATTGTAGATGACACTGGAGTAAATCCGGATAAGCAGCAGCTCGAACGCCAGCTGAAGGCCGGTGAGAACGTGCTTACGAGGGTGAGGCAGGAGAAAAATGATCTCCAAGATGCCAACACCAAGCTGGGCGTGGAGCTACAAGATGTTCGCGCCCAACTGTCGGACTCTGTTAGGGAAAATCGACGGCTTCAACGCGGCATATTTAGTAAGTGCTTGAACGAACTTTGAAAAAGAGTTCGACGAGGAAGCTGGCTGACAGAGTTATGTCTGTAGGTATGCTAACAGGTCGTCCAGCCAAGGAAATGCCCGGTTCAACGAGTGACCTTCTTCCCGAGCTCTCACAGTTGCACGAACGAGTTCGGCAGGTGATGCAAGGCGTCGCCCAGGCCTTGTTGCCATCCGTCTTCATACCCGAAGGCCTTGGAGAGCTTGCAGAAAACTAAAGGGAGCACGGCGGCGCTTCCAATTATGGAAGATATCGGCCTATCGTCAGGGCGCCAGGGAAGCCTGGGCAATGGTGAATACACGGTACACGAAGGCTGACCCGAACCACATGGCCGAAGTCAGACCTGTGGGGCCTGATGGGAAGGAGATCCCTGTGAGTTTAGTGTATGGCCAAGTAGAATTGGCCGCAAAGTATTCCCAACAGGACTGTAGATTAGACAGCCCATTGGATGGTATTGAAGAGGAATTCAACTA
Organism: Triticum urartu; assembly: GCF_003073215.2. Classification (NCBI taxonomy): domain Eukaryota; kingdom Viridiplantae; phylum Streptophyta; class Magnoliopsida; order Poales; family Poaceae; genus Triticum; species Triticum urartu. The sequence goes on from NC_053026.1 coordinate 486,691,671, forward strand.
GTCAAATTGACTATGTAATTTTAAAGTGACATGTATAATGCCTTCTAGCCGGATTGTAGATCGTTTGTCGTGGCAGACCTTTTCGCTTCAACCTCGGGACCCGACAGTCCGGAGTGTATCCGAATACCCTCTCGGTTATGTAAGAACCAGGGCATGCGTGGAGACCAGGCGTAGGGGTCATTAGTGCTTTATCAGACAAGTGCCCAACTAGTTATGTTATATTACATGGGTAGTAAGAAACATCTTCCAGGGAGAATAGTTCCATTAAGGGTTCCTTTCCCTGGGTAAGCATGCCCTAAAGTGCATGTCCGGACTGCGATAAGAAGCGCAGAAAAATCATCTAGGGGCAGATATGAAAAAGTCATCTTTTGTTCACCGACCGAATATTCCCTTAGGAACGCTAGCTTTCGACTTCACCCAGTCTGAGGTACACGTCCGGCTGACCCGGCGGTAACAATCGCAGAGGTGCTCCCCTTATGCCCTAGCCGAATTAACGGGAACGTAGGGCATAAATACAAGAGCCAGGCAACCCATCTTGGCCAAAACTTAAGTCATATTGATGCATATAATGGTGAAAAAAGGTACATGCGGAAGTATAACACATGTGTTGGGCGTGAGGTCCAGGAAAATAACTTAAGCTTCTGTGAAAGAAGCCCCCAGGTATGAAGAGTGCGGCTAGCGCATCTGTAATGTACGAGTGAGGCACAAGGTGACCCTTGAAGGCCTAGAGAAATAAAAGAAAGAAAGGGAAACAAGACAGATGATGCATATGCAGAAAATGGACAAAGGGAGGGGACTAACATAGAGTCCGGTGCTAAGCGAAGAATCTTCGAAGCCTGGCTGTGTTCCATGGGTTCGGCTCGAGTCGACTAGTCGATGCATCCCGCAGGCGGTACGCTCCACCGGTCAGAACTTGGTCGATAATGAAGGGACCTTCCCATTTGGGCTCGAGCTTGTTCTTTTTCTTATCCGGCAGCCGTAGAACTAGTTCGCCAACGTTATAAGTTTTGGCCCGTACTTCTCTGCTTTGGTATCTGCGAGCCTGTTGCTGGTAAAATGCGGAACGGGCTTTGGCTACGTCGCGCTCTTCCTCCAAGGTGTCCAGACTATCCTGCCGATCGAGCTCGGCTTCTCTTTCTTAGTACATGCGCACTCGAGGTGAGTCATGAATTATGTCACAGGGCAGGACTGCCTCTGCGCCGTACACCATAAAAAACAGTGTATATCCACTACTACGATTCGGCATGGTCCGCAGCCCCAGAGTACGGAGTCAAGCTCCTCTACCCAGTGCGTGTCAGACTCTGTTAAGGAGCGCACTAATCTGGGTTTAATGCCGCTCATTATATGACCATTTGCTCGTTCGACTTGACCGTTGGTTTGTGGGTGATAGACTGAAGCATAATCGAGCTTGATGCCCATTTTGCTGCACCAGAGTTTTACCTCGTCGACCGTAAAGTTCGTGCCGTTATCAGTGATGATGCTGTGGGGGACGCCGTAACGGTGTACAACCCCAGATATGAAATCTATCACCGGTCCAGATTCGGCTGTTTTAACCGGTTTAGCTTCTATCCATTTGGTGAATTTATCCACCATGACCAATAAGTATTTTTTTCTTGTGGGTTCCCCCTTTAAGGGGTCCAACCATGTCAAGCCCCCAGACCGCGAAGGGCCATGTAATGGGGATTGTTTGGAGGGCGGTGGGTGGCATGTGGCTTTGACTTGCAAAGAGCTGGCAACCGACGCAACGTTGGACCAAGTCCTGTGCATCTGCCCGGGCCGTTGGCCAATAGAATCCTGTACGGAAGGCCTTGCTTACAAGAGCTCGGGCTGCGGTGTGATGACCGCCAATTCCGGCGTGAATTTCTGCCAAAAGGTTCCGCCCTTCCTCTTCGGAGATGCTCCTTTGAAGGACTCCGGTGGCGCTTTTTTTGTACAATTCTCCCTCATGGACCTGTAGGCCTTGGATCGCCGCACTATGCAGTGTGCCTCATTTTCGTCCTCTGGAAGTTCATGTCTAGTTAGGTAGGCTAGGAATGGTTCTGTCCACAGGGCAATAATGGCCATTATTTCGTGGCTGAATGTGTTATTTCGGTGGCGGAGCCTCCGATTGGGTCAGAGAGTTCGGTATCGGGTATTTTGGCCGGGTCCGGACTGTTGTTACCGGTGTCCCCTTCCCATGGTACGGATGGCTTGAAGAGCCGTTCCAGAAATATGTTGGGAGGGACCGCCTCACGTTTTGCGCCGATGCGGGCAAGGATATCCGCCGCCTGATTGTTTCCCCGAGCCACATGATGAAATTCGAGCCCCTCAAACTGAGCTGACATTTTTAGGACGGCATTGCGATAAGCTGCCATTTTCGGATCCTTGGCATCGAAGTCTCCATTTATCTGGGATATCGCGAGGTTCGAATCCCCGCGCACCTCAAGGCATTGAATGCCCATGGATACTGCCATCCGGAGACCATGTAGAAGGGCCTCATATTCGGCTGCGTTGTTGGAGTCCATATACATTATTTGTAGTACGTATTGAACGATATCTCCTGTTGGGGACGTCAAAACGACGCCAGCCCCCAGACCAGCCAACATTTTGGAGCCGTCAAAGTGCATGATCCAGTTTGAATATGTGCCGTACTCCTTAGGGAGTTTGGCTTCCGTCCACTCAGCGACGAAGTCAGCCAAAACTTGCGACTTAATAGCTCGCCGTGGCTTGTAAGTTATGTTGAACGGGAGGAGCTCAATGGACCATTTGGCAATTTGGCCCGTCGCGTCGTGGTTGTTTATAATATCGTTAAGTGGTACTTCCGAGGCTACCGTTATCGAACACTCTTGAAAGTAGTGTCGCAGCTTCCGGGATGCCATAAATACCGCGTACGCTATATTTTGATAATGCGGGTACCGTGATTTGCATGGAGTAAGGATAGTGGACACATAGTAGACCGACTTTTGAAGGGGGAATTTGTGTCCGTCCACTTCTCGCTCGACGACGAGCACTGCGCTTACTACTTGATGAGTTGCCGCAATGTATAATAGCATTGGTTCGCCAATGTTTGGCGCGGACAGGACTGGGTTTGTTTCCAATATGGCTTTTATTTCGTTGAGTCCGGCCAAGGCGGCATCCGTCCACTCGAAGTGTTTGGTGCGCCGGAGGAGGCGATAAAGGGGTAATGCCTTTTCTCCCAAGCGGGAGATAAAGCGGCTTAGAGCCGCCACGCATCCAGTCAATTTTTGTATTTGTTTGAGGTCTGTTGGGGTAGCCAACTATGACAACGCTTGGATTTTGACCGGATTAGCTTCAATACCTCTACTGGAGACAATGAATCCTAGGAGCTTTCCGGCTGGTACGCCGAAAACGCATTTTTCCGGATTGAGCTTGATGTCATATGTTCGGAGGTTGTCGAATGTGAGCCTCAAGTCATCTACTAGAGTTTCGACATGCTTGGTTTTAACGACCACGTCATCCACGTATGCCTCCACTGTTTTGCCGATCTGGTTTGCCAGACATGTCTGAATCATGCGTTGATATGTTGCGCCAACATTTTTGAGCCCGAAGGGCATTGTGTTGAAGCAGAATGGACCGTATGGTATGATGAATGCCGTTGCGGCTTGGTCTGGCTCCGCCATTTTAATTTGATGGTAGCCGGAGTATGCGTCGAGGAAACACAATGAATCGTGTCCTGCGGTAGCATCGATGATTTGATCGATGCGGGGGAGGGGGAAGGGATCCTTTGGGCAGGCCTTGTTAAGGTCCTTAAAATCGACGCACAAGCGCCAGGATTTGTCCTTCTTTGGTACCATCACCAGGTTTGCTAGACAGTCCGGATGTTTTATGTGTCTGATGAATCCGGCCTCCAATAGCTTGGCTAGTTCCTCTCCCATGGCTTGTCTCTTAGGCTTGGAGAAACGTCGAAGAGCCTGCTTGACTGGCCTGAATCCTTTTAGGATATTTAGGCTGTGCTCAGCCAGCCTGCGTGGGATTCCTGGCATGTGTGAAGGGTGCCAGGCAAAAATGTCCCAGTTCTCACGTAGGAACTCTCGCAGTGCGGTGTCGACATCAGGGATTAATTGTGCCCCGATGGAAGCTGTTTTTGTAGGGTCTGTTGGATGGACTTGGAATTTGACTATTTCATCCGCTAGTTTAAAGGAGGTGGACTTGGATCTTTTATCGAGTATCACATCGTCCCTGTTCACCGTGGAGCGCAGCGCAGTTAGTTCCTCGGCCGCTAGGGCTTCGGATAGTGCCTCGAGGGCCAGTGCAGCTGTCTTGTTTTCGGCGCGGAGTGCTATGTCCGGATCACTAGCAAGAGTGATGATTCCGTTGGGCCCGGGCATTTTGAGCTTCATGTACCCGTAATGGGGTATGGCTTGGAAGATTGTAAACGCCTCCCGCCCTAGTAGAGCGTGGTATCCGCTGCTGAACAGGGCCACCTGGAATGTAATTTCTTCGGTCCTGTAATTATCCGGCGTGCTGAATACCACATCTAGTGTGATTTTCCCAGCACAGCATGCTTCCCGACTAGGGATGATTCCTCTAAAGGTTGTGCTACTTTGCTCAATGCGGCTCTAGTCTATTTCCATCTTTTGAAGAGTTTCCTCATAGATGAGGTTTAATCCGCTGCCGTCGTCCATGAGTACCTTGGTGAGTCGAAAGCCGTCCATGATTGGACTGAGGACCAGTGCGACTGGTGCTCGGGCTGTTCGGAATTTGGGTTCATCACTGGCATTGAAGGTAATAGCCGTGTCACTCCAAGTATTTATTTCTGCTATGTGGCAGATTTCGGCCATGCTGCGGAGTGTTCGCTTGCGTCTATTATTTGACGCGAAGGTCTCAAAGACCGTTAACACCGTATTGTTGTCCACGGGATGGTACTCTATGATTTTTGGGAGGAGTAGATCCTCACCACTTTTGGCCACCTGCCGGAGTATCCAACATGCTCTAAGGCTGTGCATTGGTATTGCATCCGCTGTACTATGAATTTTGCAGGGTCCGTTGAGCCATCCCTCCAGTACGGTTCCTTGCCCCATAGAGGGCTTTTGCTTTTTGGTAGTTAACCCGGGTGTATTGTGATAATGCACCCTTTTATTTCGGACTAGGCTTGTGTTTAGGGCAAGATTATCCCAAAAGTTTGTTTCAGTTTTCCAGGCACTTTCCATCGCACAGTACTTTCGTACAATGGACGCCAAGTCAGCGAAGCGTGTTATCTCAAGGCAGTTTATGGCGTTAAGGATTCCCTTGTCCGTGCAATTATTGCAGAAAAATAAGATTGCGTCTTCCTCGCGATAGTCCTTAACCTTGTTCATCGCAAGGAGGAATCTGGCCCAATAATGATGTACTGTTTCCTGGGGCTCTTGCCTGATATGGGAAAGATCGCTTGTGTTTGGGTGGGTGGGTGGAATTGAATCCGAACCCCTATCTGATCTGGGATCCAGGGGCCGAGGAGTTTCCAATTTTGGAAGTTCCGGTTCCGGGGTGTTACCCGCTAATCCTGGTCCGGTGCCTGACTCTATGTTCAGGCATTGGATGTTGTCCTCCCGCGAATGGGCATCCGTCTCGGAGAGCTCGGGAATTCGGACATAGTTGGTGCTCAGGATAGAGGAGAGGTCTCCGCATTGTTCCTCCACCACTGCAATACGATGGGTGACCGGTGGAGAGTTAATCTCCCTTTGATCGGGTTTAAGCCAAATCCGATCATAGTCCATAGCGACTCCCAAGGCGGCGATGCGGTCCAAGAGCTCGTTTAAGGAGGCGAGCTCCATTGGATCCATCTATTCGGCGAGTGCCGATTTGACGTGGAAGCTGTTTTCGATGACCCGAGAAGTCGCTGTTGGTGCAGCGGCCGAACAGGCGGTCATGTTGAACCCGCCTAGCCGGAGAGTATGGCCGACAGCCAAAGCTCCCCCAACAGTAGTACCATCTTTAAAGACGATACGAGACATCCTTCTTTCTGGCGACGACACAGAGGAACTCTCAATGAAAGCACAAATGTATGTCGGTGTCAAAACCGGCGGATCTGGTAACAGGAGGCAGGGGACACGATGTTTTACCCAGGTTCGGGCCCTCTTGATGGAGGTAAAACCCTACGTCCTGCTTGATTAATATTGATGATATGGGTAGTACAAGAGTAGATCTACCACGAGATCAGAGAGGCTAAACCCTAGAAGCTAGCCTATGGTATGATTGTGTGTTGTCCTACGGACTAAAACCCTCCGGTTTATATAGACACCGGAGAGGGCTAGGGTTACACAAGGTCGGTTACAAAGGAGGAGATATACATATCCGTATTGCCTAGCTTGCCTTCCACGCCAAGTAGAGTCCCATCGGACACGAGACGAAGTCTTCAATCTTGTATCTTCATAGTCCAACAGTCGGCCAAAGGATATAGTCGGCTATCCGGAGACCCCTAATCCAGGACTCCTTAGTGTAACCATAATTGGATAGACCGTCCTCACAAAAAATATGATCTGGATACTTCAAAATATACAGACTGAATTGAGTGGACAGACATTAACATAGACCGTTCTCAGGACTGACCACACACCAAAAGCGGCAGTACTAATAAACAATACAGGGTTCACAAACACAAATCAAGTACTGAACAATAGTACTTACTACAGACAAGCAAAGTTGCACTAACTAAACTCTGCAGACTATTTCTTGCCACCGACCTACGGGATGAACCCCGCATAACTGACTAGGCCATGGACTTCGTGTGAGATGTCTACATGCACCATCACCATCTTGTCAACCTTGGAGAACCTAACAGAGTGGTCTTTCCACTCATAAACATGATGATGAAGACAGGCCGCATCAGATTTGTTGGGAAGCTTTACAAGAACCACACCCTTCGTAATCGAAGGCACAACCAGGAAATTGTTGTGGTCAAGTACAGCCTCGAGAACACGCCTGACAACAATGCTACAGGAAAACACTAGTTCAGGACACGTGGCGACAAGGACACATCAGCTGGATAGTTCAGCAGTAGAACTCATCATCAGGTCTTCCAGTTCACACGGTGTTGGGGATATTACTACTGGGCGTAAACCGGCCTATCTGGGCCGGGTTACTTTGTCAGTAGTTAAGTATGTTAAAGCCCAAGAAGACAGAGAGGGCTCAAGGCAGTAGTTAAGTATGTTAAAGCCCAAGAAGACAGAGGAGGGCTCAAGGCCCATGGTCGGTTCAAGGCCTGTAGCCGTAAACCGGTGTTAGTAATTAACTTGTATTGAAGGTAGGAATAAGTAGAGACCAAACCGGACACATCTATGAGCCGGTATTGGGACACCGTAAGCCGACGGGAGTCACCCGTGTATATAAGGGGACGACCCGGCGGCGGTTTAAGGACAACAGACAACAACTCGAGACATAGGCGAAGCTTGTATGCTCCCTAGTCATCGAAACCCCATCAATTCCATCACAACTAGATGTAGGCTTTTACCTTCATCGAAGGGGCCGAACTAGTATAAACTCTCTGGCGTCCTTGTGTCCGCTTTAACCCCTTCAAGCTAACCCGTCGCGATGGCTCCACGACTAAGTCCTATCTCTAGGACATCTGCCGTGACAAAACCATGACAGTTGGCACCCACTGTGGGGCCATCGCACGAATGGTTTCCGGTTCTTGGAGGGCCGCTTTGAAGGACTCGAGGGCTACGTTGTAGGCCGGATGACTAAGAATCGTCGCCGAAAGCTCTACATCGACGACGTAGGCTGGGGCCCCGAGGCCGGCTCAATTGAGTACGGGTACTGGGTCCCCTTTGGTAGCATTCACGTTTTCATTGGCAAGATCGGTGAACTGGGCCCTGAGCCGGACATCTACACCGACCTCGTCAAGACGGCTGAGCGTGCGCGATCCGCCCGGGTTAAACCGGCCATGAAGCGTGCCTTCGTGGGAGTCATCCATGGAGGGAGTTATGAGGATGGATCGGAATTTCGCGGTGCGACCGTCGTTTGTTCCGGTGATGAATCTTCGACCGGAGAAACCGAATTTCTTTATCAGCTACAAGATGGCCGGATTGGGAGTGGTTCCGACGGCGACAGTATTCCGGACCCTTCTGATCTGCCCAACCGGGTTGGAATATTCATGGCCGGAACACAAGCAGTGCTTCATTCTTCGATAGCTGCAGCAACGGTCTCCGGTTTAGCAGCGGCGACGGCTGCCGGGGCAGGAGGCCCTGTGCGCCCGCCGGCTCAGGTTTTATCAGAACTATTTGATGCGTTGGCTGTGCTTATGGCGGAAGTTAATCCGCCGGATCAGGAGGTTCACAACTCGGAGATTGCAAAGGTAAAGGAATAGATCACCCAGGCCAAGGCGGATCTGGCGGCTGAGGACACCAGGATGGCCATAGAGCGGGCCGCTTTAGATGCACAGGCCTACATGCTTATGTTGGACAAGAGCGCGTCGCTTGAAGTCATGAGGAGGAAGCACCGATCCCGCTTACCTCTGGTTTTCGAGGCCAGAGACCTTTTCAACACTCCAGGACCATGAGCCAGCAATCCGCTGGAGGGAAACCGGGCAGAAGCCCCTGGGACCGGTGCACCGGTTCAGCCTCGTCAGATGGACCCGCCTCGTCAAAACACCGTTATACCTCAGGCTGCTTTAACACCTCCGGGTCACTATTCCAACCTAATGGACAATCTTGTTGCCGCTGCTGCACGGCTGGAGGCCATTCCAATTGAAGGTGACTCGCCGCAGGCAGTAGAGACGCGACGGGTTAAGGAACTTCTGAGGACAGCTTTGGCCCAACAGGAAGCAAACTCGTACAGCTGCGACCGGATCCACTTGACCCCCCGTCCAAGCCGGAGTTATAGCAGACATATGGATGAACCAGGAGTGTCGAGTAATGAACGACGTGGGCACCCCGTGACAACAACCCGGCGGGTGGTGCTGATAACGCTCAGGAAGTGGTGGACCAGGCCCGTGCGCGCAGGGAGGCCGAGTTAGCCACACAGCATCAGGCTCGGCAGCTCACGCCGGTTCGTCCGACCACCTTGACTGAACTTGGTGTTACTTCTAGTTCTTTGGGGGTGCCTTGCCTTATCACCGCTTTACGCAAAGTGCGCCTGCCCAAGGATTTCAAAGGCCCGCGCAAGGTACCGAATTACACGGCGGATCAACCTCTAGAGACATGGGTGGAGAGCTATGAGATGGCCATGGAGATGCTTGATGTGGATGACGCAGCGTGTGCAAAATACTTCACCATGATGCTTGAAGGAACGGCCCGTACTTGGTTAAAAAGCTTGCCGGCTAATTCTATCTGTTCATGGGCCCAATTATGAGCCCGGTTTATCAACAATTTCAAGGATACCTGTAAACAGCCTATGTCGATAGTGGACTTAGCTGCATGCGTCCAGGAGGAAGGAGAATCAACGACTCATTGGGTGCACCGGGTTTCACAAGTGTTGCACTCCTCAGACCGCATCAATACTGACACCGCAGTATTAACCCTAGAAGGCAATTGCCGGTTTGGGCCCCTGAAGCTGAAGTTGGGACGAATGAAGCGTCATTGCACCGACATGGGGACCCTCATGGCCGCTTTGGTGAAATATGCTGATTCTGATAGTACCAAGGATCCCGAATCTGATGATGATAAGACAGGGAAAGGGAAGAAGAACAACAGCTCCAAAGGTCAGAAGCATCACTAGGCAGGCAATGGTGGTGGAGGCAAGCGTAAAGCGGATGGTAACATGGAATTTGTGGCTGATACCAACGCACAGGACAATGGCCAGCAACGCAAGGGTAGACCGAAAAATCGTAATGGGGTGCCCAACCCTAACCCAAACCGCGTAAACTATCTGCTAAGCCAGCCCTGTCCAAGACATGGGACGAAGGAGGCGCCAGCAAACCACCTTTAGAAGGATTGCTTTATTATGCAGGAGTTCAAGAATTCTAATAATTTCCGGTATGATCACGAATCTGCTGGTGGCTCAAGATCCGGGCCGGGTTACGGTGGAGGAAGTTCCGAGTCAGGATTCAATGGTAATCCGGGCGGACATAATGGTCAAAATAGTCAGAACAACCAGGGTAGTTACAACCAACAGCAGCAATAGTTAGGTTACCAGAGCAACCCAAAGCAGTTGAGTAGTGGGCAGTACCATGTCTTCACCACTAGCTTGGACAAGCGAGACCAGAAGATTCAGAGGCGGGCGGTCAACTCTGTTGAACCGGCCATACCCCGTTATCTATGTTGGTCTGAACAGCCAATCGTATGGAGCAAAGAAGATCACCCTCCCCAGGTCGATAATCTGGGTCAGTTGGCTCTGGTGGTGGTGCCTCAGGTGGGAGGTTACAAGTTCACCAAGGTGCTCATGGATGGAGGGAGCAGCATTAACATCCTGTACTATGAGACCTTTCGTCGTATGGGACTAACAGATAAGAATCTCAAACCGTCTAATACAGTATTCCACGGGTAGTGCCTGGCAGGTCAGCATATCCCGTTGGTAAGATAGCTCTGGAAGTGTCCTTTGGGGATGATCATGATTCCAGGTTGGAGACATTGACGTTTGAAGTGGTGAAAATCCAAAGTCCATATCATGCCCTATTTGGGCGACCGGCCTACGCCAAGTTTATGGCTCGGCCCTGTTATGTATATTTGTAGCTCAAGATGCCGGGTCACAAGGGGACAATAACGGTTCACGGAAGCCGCAAAATCACTTTGGAATGCGAGGAAGGAGATGCGGCTTATGCAGAGTCGGTTTGTGCCACCGAGGAGTTGAAGTACTATAAAGACAATGTTGATCCGGCGGACATGACTCCATTGAAGAAGCCAACTACGGAGCATGATCCGGCCCTGAAGTTCAAATCGGCACCAGAAACTAAGCTTGTTGACTTCGTATCTGGCGATTCGTCCAAGCAGTTCAGCATCAGTGCCAACTTGGATCCGAAATATGAAAGGGCGCTCATCGAGTTCATCCATGAGAATCGGGACATTTTTCATGGAAGCCCTCTGACATGCCAGGTGTACCGAGGCAACTCGCTAAGCACACACTTAATGTGGATCCTAAGTATAAACCGGTGAAACAGTTCCTCCGCCGGTTTAACGAAGAAAGACGCAAGGCGATTGGAGAAGAGGTAGCCAGGCTCTTAGCAACTGGCTTTATTGTTGAAGTTTTTCACCCTGAGTGGCTTGCCAATCCGGTGCTGGTCCTCAAGAAAAACGGCACCTGGCGCATGTGTGTGGATTATACAGATCTTAATAAGGCTTGTCCAGCAGATCCTTTTGCCCTCCCCCGTATTGATCAAATTATTGATGCTACGGCGGGTTGTGAGCGTTTAAGTTTTTTGGATGCGTATTCTGGCTATCATCAGATCAAAATGGCAGTTAAGGACCAGGAGAAGACAGCATTTATAACTCCCTTTGGAGCCTTCTGCTATGTGTCTATGCCCTTCGGGCTCAAGAGTGCCCAGGCAACTTATCAACGGTGTGTACAAAATTGTCTTCACAAGCAAATCGGCCGTAATGTACATGCTTATGTGGATGATATCATGGTTAAGTCTAGGGAGAAGGAGACTTTGATTGCTGATTTGAAGGAAACCTTTGATAACCTGAGGACATACAAGATGATGCTTATTCCGGACAAGTGTGTCTTTGGTGTACCGGCGGGCAAGCTATTGGGTTTTCTGGTGTCCAACAGGGGAATTGAGGCTAATCCGGAGAAGATCACGGCCATCACCTCCCTGGCTAAGCCAAAGTGTATCAATGATGTTCAACGGCTGGCCGGCCGGATTGCAGCATTAAGCCGGTTTATCAGTCGTCTTGGTGAGAAGGCAATCCCTTTGTATCAGATGTTGAAAAATACGGATCAGTTTGCCTGGAGTTCCGCCGCTGATGAAGCGTTTGAGGACTTAAAGCGACAATTGGCCAATCCGCCGGTGCTCTCCGCTCCCATTGACAAGGAGCCATTGCAGCTATATGTTGCTGCCAATGCTCGGGCGGTCAGCGTGGCTATTGTGGTGGAGCGAAAGGAGGCAGGCAAGGAGCATCCGGTTCAATGACCGGTCTATTATATCAGCGAGGTGCTAATCGAGTCCAAGCAAAGGTATCCGCATTGGCAGAAGCTGGTGTATGGAGTTTTTATGGCAAGCCGGAAGCTTAAACAGTATTTCCAAGGGCACCCAATTACGGTGGTCAGTTCTGCTCCTTTGGGAGATATCATCCAGAACCGGGAAGCAACTGGCTGGATTGCAAAGTGGGCCTTAGAGCTGGGGCCGTACGGTTTGAAGTATGTGCCTCGGACAGCGGTTAAGTCTCAAGCACTTGTTTATTTCATCAATGATTGGATGGAAATGCAAGCACCTGAAGAAAAGTCGGATCACACGTATTGGACCATCCATTTTGACGGATCCAGGGAGTTGGAAGGCTCGGGGGCTGGAGTCGTATTAACTTCCCCATGAGGTGATAAGTTTTGTTATGTTCTCTGCGTAATGTTCCCTTGTACTAACAATGCAACCGAGTATGAAGCCTTTCTCCATGGTCTCTGGATGGCTAAGGAGATGAATCTAAGTCGAGTTAAGTGCTTCGGTGACTCGGACCTTGTGGCTCAGCGAGTGTCTGGCACTTGGGACTCCAAGGACCCACTCATGGCAGCATATCGTCGGGAGGTGGATACTGTTGCAGGTTATTTCAAAGGCTATTAGGTGGACCATGTGGACCGGCGGAAAAATGAAGCGGCGGACGCTTTAAGCCGGCTGGGCTCTCAGCGCAAACCGGTCCCGCCCAATGTTTTTCTGGATGTGCTGCACAACCCGTCGATCAAGATCCCTGGTGAAGAGGATTTGGCTATTCCTGATCCAGAGGCTCAATTGGTGGCAGCTCTTCATGTTACTCCGGATTGGACGCTTCCTTATCTGGCGTACAAGAACCGGGGCGAGTTGCTAGAGGATGAGATTCTGGCCCGGCAAATAATTCGGCGATCCAAGTCCATGGCTATCATCAACGGCGAGTTGCATCATTGCAGTGTATCAGGAGCTTTTCAACGCTGCGTGTCTCCTGAAGAAGGTCGTGAAATTTTGCATGAGATCCACGAAGGAGATTGTGGTCACCATGCCGGTTCAAAGTCTCTGGTGGCTAAAGCGTTTCGCCATGGCTTCTATTGGTTAACTGCTCATGTTGATGCGGAACATCTGGTCAGACGATGTGATGGTTGCCAAAGGTTTTCAAGACGTGCTCATGTAACGGCTCAAGAATTGAGAATGATTCCAATTACTTGGCCCTTTGCGACTTGGGGGCTGGATATGGTTGGGCCTTTCAAAAGGTCCAAAGATAAGAAGACCCACCTCCTAGTGGCGGTTGACAAGTTTACAAAGTGGGTGGAGGCAGAACCTGTTAGCAAGTGTGATGCAGCCACGGCGGTCCAGTTCATCAAAAAGGTGATTTTCCGGTTTGGCTTTCCGCATAGTATTATCACAGATAATGGTACCAATTTGTCCAAAGGTGCTATGAAGGAGTTCTGCAAACGGGAGCACATCCGTCTCGACGTTTCATCAGTGGCACATCCACAGTCCAATGGTCAAGCAGAAAGAGCTAATCAAGAGATCTTTAGAGGCATCAAGCCCCGGCTCATGGTTCCTTTGCAGAGAACGCCGGGTTGTTGGGTAGAAGAATTACCATCTGTGTTATGGAGCATCAATACAACACCCAACAGATCAACAGGATATACACCGTTCTTCATGGTTTATGGTGCGGAGGCGGTTCTCCCCAGTGATATCCGTCATGATTCACCTCGTGTGACGGCTTACATTGAAGCGGACAACGAGACAGCACGACAAGATGCTTTGGACCGGTTGGATGAAGAGCGTGACATCGCAGCCACCCGATCGGCGATTTACCAGCAGGATCTTCGTCGTTATCACAGTCGCCTAGTCAGAACCAGAACCTTTCAGGAAGGAGATTTGGTGCTTCGGCTCATCCAAGATCAGACTGATATGCATAAGCTATCCCCACCTTGGGAGGGGCCTTTCGTGGTCAGCAAGAATCTGCACAACGGGTCGTACTATATGATCGATATTCGAGAGCATAAAGACTCACACACATCAGAGGAGGAGACCAACAGGCCATGGAACATAGCTCATCTTCGACCTTAGTATACCTGAGCCATTGGCTATACTTGTGTACATATTATGACAATGTATATAGTATGATTAAATATAATAAACCGGAACCTCAGCTAAAGCGGGGTATCTGTTCTTTTACATCATGTGAGGTTACACGGAGTTGCTCTAAAGCGGCCTCCGGTTTACCCCTTGAGTTCGCTTTTTAAAAGCATCATATCACTTGGGTGTTTGGTCGTGTCCGAACCAATACCATGCCTCTTGATAGGCGAGAGCCACCAGATCATTTGGGGACTTGGTCATGTCTGAACCAGTCATGCCTCTTGATCGGCCTAAGGCCACAGAATCACTTGGGGGCTTGGTCGAACCCGAACCATGACCATGCCACTTGATCTGCATAAATGCCACGGTTTCATTTGGGGACCTGGCTGACTAGAACCATAGTTACACCTAACGGGAGCTTGGTCGTGTTCGGCCATGGTAACACCATCTGATCAGCTCAAATAAAACCTTTTTTTGCAACAGTTTTGTCATTGCACTTGATTTACACTTTTCTTTGAACGGGTTTTTTTGTTTTTTATTGCGTTTTTTAAACCGACAAAGTTTTTTAACCAATCAATTGACGGAACACAATTCATGTCAATCTGGAGACTATTTGCCCGGTTTGATCCTTGTTGTTAACATCCTCTTATGGAGTAACATGGTGTTTATTATAACCCGGCACGGTTTACCTGGTAAACCAGCGTCATATATGTACAGGAGCTGTTATCTCCTCCAACAGTGTGGGTTTGCAAAACTCCGCTTCAAGATTGGCCAAGCCAACTTTATGTTCAACGAGGGCAGGTATTATGTATCACAAACATTTGGTCATATACTTAAGAATTTTTTTTGGATGTTTTGACTTCATATATGCAGACATCATATTCTGCCGGACGGTACAACCGCGGTGGCACTTGAAGAGTTTTTTTATTGCAGAAGGTGCTTTGGAAAGTTCATCACCACAGGAAGAACAAATTATGCACGAAGGCATATCAACATCAAAAGTATCAGCTAGCCTATTACAAGGCAACATGGTTCCCATAATAATATAATTGTTGTTCGCAAAGGAGAGGCAGTTTTAAAACCGGCTTCCGGTTCAAGCTTGGTCACCAGCCCGACCTGATGGTTGTGGGTCATCCTGCGCCGCTTCAGCCTCCGTTTCTCTACCCAGTGGCTGGAAATCCACAGTTGTCCAGTCGATTCCCATTAATGCTTGAAAAACAGCTTCATCATGGATTAGCAATGACGGGTCAATATCGGGAGCGTAAGTATGCTTACGGATTGGAGGGATCAAATTTTCCGATTCATGGATTGGTGCGGCTATTCGCTTGTTCTGACTGTCATATTGGGCTTGATAATTAGACAAGTCTGCTTCTTCAGCCAATTGACAGGCTAGCGGACGTACCTCCCGGTTTATTGGTCACAGATCCGCTTCACCAAATTCTGACCCATCTTCCTTCAAGCTGGGATAGCCCTGAGCCGCTTCAATAGGATCAAAATCCGGCACCCAGGCTTTTGCCCGGATTAAGGCATTGATTGCACCAGTTCGAGCAGCAGATTTCTTCAGCTCTTCAACCCGGGCAAGAAGCACTGACAGTTTCATCAGAGTATCTTGAATCAAAGTGGGCGCCGGTTTGTTATGAGATGCAGTACAGATGATCCGCTAGGCACCAGTATACAATTGTTCAACCAATGTATAGGCGGCCTTCAGTTTCTTCCGCACATCTGATCCCAAGTGACCAATGCGTGTCCCTGAAATACCATAAAGGGTTAATAAACCGGCGACTCTGTAAGAAGGCAGAGCCAATTCAGAAGGCAAACTGGCTTACCAAAGATAGCAGTAGTCATGGCATGCACGTGCTGCTTTATGCTGGTCAGTTCATCCGCTACTGGTTTAAGTGCAGCCTCGGCATCCTCTGCTCGTTTGATCAAAGCGGACTTTTCAGTGGCCCAGTCCGCCCGCTTCTTCTTGAAGCTCTCCTTAAGCTGTTCCATGGCGCTTAAAGCGCTGGCCAATTCCGCTTTTGCTTTGGAGGTTTCAGCTTGTTGGGTTTGCAGGTTTTCTTGGAGATCGGTGACTTGGTTTTCTTTCGTCTTCAGCTCCGCCTGCATGCATACAGATATATGCTTCAACAAATCGGTATAAGGATTCAAGTACCAATCACATAACAAGTTATGCACTTAGCACTTGGGGGCTAATGCATATTCGATCTTCATCTTTCAATTGCTTGCAAAGTCCGAAGATCAATACAAGTATTCAACTTGGCACTTGGGGGCTAATGGCTATTTGCTCGTATGTATATTCTGATGCGGCAATCTCAATTACTTAAAGTACCGGTTTAACTACGCTAAGTTGAACTGGCCCTTGGGGGCTACATCGGCAAAAGTTCAAAGTATTAAGATTCATGTTAGTAAGTTCCGGTTTGAAAAAAGATTACAAACCGGCCCTTGGGGGCTAAGGAGAGTCAGTGAATATTGAAGCGTACAAGCAAGAAAGAGCGTATGGGAGTTACCTCGTATTTATCCTTCATCATATTAATCAGACTGGCTTCATAGTCACGGCTGGCATACAGCCGGTTCAGGTAGCCGGAATGGATATCTTGGGCGTTCAGAGCAGCATAAGTTGCCAGATCAGCATTCCACTTGCCTTTACCAAAGGCAGCAAATTCTTCCTTGGCAGAATGTTTGGACAAAGCAACAGGATTGCTTGGCTCGGTATGGCCAGTGCTAGTAATGACAACCTCATCCTCCTGATTATCACCGGTTTGCACTGGAGCTATTGGCTTGTCAGTAGGTTTTGCTGGACCGGTGGATCTCTCAATCCGGATGGAGCCTGTGGGCTGATTGACAGGACCTGAGGCATCAGTAGGTCTCTCTTCAGCAATAAGATCGTCGTCTTGCTGCGGTGGATCGTTGGGTATATCCTCAGGAATAGCCGCTTCAAGATCGGCATCTTCTTCGGCCGCTTTGTCCAGGCGGGCCTTCTTGCTTGGTCTAGGTTTGGCCCTGGAAAGAATAACAAAATCAAATACAGCATATGTTCTAAGGCAATGTACTGTAAGTATCATAATAAGTATAGCTTACCCAAGCACTGTTTTGAGCGGTGGCAGCTGAGTAGCCGATGACTCGCCAGAGGATGAGTGGGAAGTAACCTGGTAATCGGAGTCAGATGGATTAAGAGGTTGGCAAAAGCAGCCCGCTTTAGGACAATCACTGACAAGCAAATTAGAGACCTCTGAACGGCGTTTCTGAACCGGACTATTCGGTAAACCGGCAGAGGTAACTACCTGGCCGCTGTGCCGGGTTGTGCGACGAGCCTCGTGCTGTTGGGTCTTCATAATAAATTTGGGATCCAAATAAGCAAGAGGATGAGAAAATTTAACTTTCCGGTTTTCCTGACGGATTTTTAGCGAAGGCAAAGGTTCTGAATCGGAAGAGAGATTAATTACCTCTGCAGCATCAGCGTGGCTGGCTTCGGCATCATCCTGACAAATATCATCATCAATAAGACGCATGAAAAATAAGCCAAGTGAGTCAAGATCTACCTCAAGGTCCGGATTATCCACATCATCATCAGGGGCCGGATTAGAAGATGCAGTAGTTCTTTTCCTGTGGGCAGTCTTCTTTACAACTTTAGTCTTTTGCCGGGTTGCTCGTTCCGGTTTGTCTGGTTTTTCCGGTTTCTCCTGCGGCAACTTCTTGCTCCAAAACGGATCATTGCCCTGATTACACAGATACTGATATTAAACGATGACCAGATATATCAACAATAGATTCAGCAAAAGGAAAAATCAAGGTCTTACAGCTGGCGGTTTGTTGGTGGCACAGAAGGGAAGCAGGCCGTTTTTAGCACAGATATGTTCCGGTTCATTCAGCATCTTATTCACAGCTTCTGTGATTTCTTCATCGGTGAGCTAGATTCTGGAATGTCGCAGTGGGTCATCAACACTGCCGGTATATTCACACATCAAAACGGAGCGCTGACTAAGGGGCAGTATGCTCCATGGTATCCTGCAGCGAGCGAGATCAACCCCTGTTAAACCGTTGGCCATAAAGGCTCTAAGCTTCGACAGTTGAGGAGCATATTTGCTTCTCTCCTAGGCAGTCAATCTTTGTGGAAAAGGGTGTGTATTGCAGAGCCGCTCCGGACGAAAGCCGGGCAAGGGATTATCACCAGCAGGGGAAGTATCTTTGCAGTAGAACCATGTTTGATTCCACTCTTTGGGGTGGCTGTGCAGTTTGGCATGAGGGTATGTGACTTCTTTCCTTTTCTGGATCACCACGCCACCCAACTCTGTATTGGAGTCGTCAGTAATCTCAGTACGGCGGTTTAGATGGAAAAGGTCTCGGAACAATTCCACTGTGGGTTCCTCTTGAAAGAATGCTTCACAGAGAACTTGGAAGTGACACATATTTGTAACAGAATTGGGGCCAGTATCTTGTGGATGGAGTTGGAAATCGGCCAAAACATCTTGGTAAAATTTAGAACCGGGTGGTTTAAAGCCCCGAGCTAAGTGATCTACAAAAACAACAACTTCTCCTTCTTGAGGAGTGGGAGGGCATTCTTTGCCAGGAGCCCTCCAATGAATGGTATCTTTGCTGCCTAAAGCGCCGATCAAGACTAGATCGTCCAGCTGAGCCTCTGTGACGCGAGAAGGAACCCAATTGCATTCATATACTTGCTTGGCCATGATGGAATCTACAAGGTAGAAGATCTCGGTTCAAAAATACATTGGATCAAGGTATATTGGTATGTGCAATGTTAAACCGGAGACAGATATATCTGAACCGGAGTTTTATGAAGCAACAACATCTGGCGGTTCAACAAGGGGACTAATGGTATAAACCGGTTTGGCAATTTTTTCCTACAAGGTTAAACCGCCGGCTTTAAACATTGAAGCAGAGGAGTAAGTTTACAGAAACAAGTTTCGTAAGATTTCTTTACAGCGATGGATCTGAAGCAAGTTCAGAAAAAAGATAAATATTCAGAGGTCCAAACGGAGCAGTACCGAATCTATGAACAAGACATACATACAGATCTATGGTTTTGAGATGTGCAAGCGAAGGCGAAGGATAAACAGCTACCACAGAATAAAGATCTGCAGAGCCATCTAAAGATCTACCGTATGAGCAAGAGGCAGGCGATGAACACTGAAGAACTGCGAAACCCTAGGTCAGATCTGTAGGGGGAAGGATGGAAGATTTACCGGAGCTGAGGAAGATGTGGAAGGTTGCCGCGATGCTCTGGTGCACTCAGGTTGATGCAGCGGCCAAGGTTGAGGCAGAGGTCGACGGCGGCGGTGGAGCTCCGAGGCTGGCGACGCGAGGAAGACGAAGAAGGCACGGAAGGAGAAAGGAAATGACCCTTCGGTCCTATTTATAAGGCGAAATTACATGTGTTAGGCACGACAATCAAGGAGCCACGAAACGAAGCTGTCGCCTCGATTTTCGCCGATCTATTAAACAAAGAAGCATAATGGATAGCTTCGTTATGACAGGTGACGTCACTCTGGTTTACAACAATTAGAGAAAATGACATCATGGCGGTTTACCAATTTACGAGAAGATTTTGAAGATGAAGCTTTTGTTAAAGGATTGACATGAACCCGTTCAAATCAATCTGGGGCCTAATGTTGGGGATATTACTACTGGGCGTAAACCGGCCTATCTGGGCCGGGTTACTTTGTCAGTAGTTAAGTATGTTAAAGCCCAAGAAGACAGAGGAGGGCTCAAGGCCCATGGTCGGTTCAAGGCCTGTAGCCGTAAACCGGCGTTAGTAATTAACTTGTATTGAAGGTAGGAATAAGTAGAGACCAAACCGGACACATCTATGAGCCGGTATTGGGACTCCGTAAGCCGACGGGAGTCACCCGTGTATATAAGGGGACGACCCGGCGGCGGTTCAAGGACAACAGACAACAAGTCGAGACATAGGCGAAGCTTGTTTGCTCCCTAGTCATCGAAACCCCATCAATTCCATCACAACTAGACGTAGGCTTTTACCTTCATCGAAGGGGCCGAACTAGTATAAACTCTCTGGCATCCTTGTGTCCGCTTTAACCCCTTCAAGCTAAACCATCGCGATGGCTCCATGACTAAGTCCTTTCTCTAGGACATCTGCCGTGAAAAAACCACGACACACGGTATGACTTTGAGAACTTCATCTCCACCGCGGACCTGGTTCTAATTCAAACAGAAACCATATTTTATTACTACTTCCGTTCAGAAATTTAAGATGATTTTCGATATTATACTCCATATATGACTACATATACGCACAGAAATGAGTGAACAAAGACACTAGAACATGTCTTCAAAGGCATGAGAGCAGAGGGATTACATGCAATATCCATAACACAAGTTACTGAGGCAAATATACCCTCTTAAAAGGTAGCATTGATGTTCATAAAGTTCTCCCTCCATCCCAAAATTCTTGTCTTAGATTTTTCTAGATACGGATGTATCAAGTCACATTTTAGTATTAGATACACCCGTATCTAGACAAATCTAAGACAAGAAATTTGGGACAGAGGGAGTAGTTGAAAGTAATCTATAAGAAATCAGTGTCAACCTCTCGCATGTTTTGGTCAAAAGAGGAATTTAGAACCATCATTTGGCACACGAAAATCACATGCAAGATCACCCAGAAAGTTGTACTA
Organism: Triticum urartu; assembly: GCF_003073215.2. Lineage (NCBI taxonomy): Eukaryota > Viridiplantae > Streptophyta > Magnoliopsida > Poales > Poaceae > Triticum > Triticum urartu. Next base: position 486,712,407 of record NC_053026.1, read on the forward strand.
CCAGTACTAGTACTGCGTGTTAGATGAAAAAACACGATCAAGATCGAGAAAAAGATCGTCAACAAGAGACATTACCTGGAGTTGCTTAATGAGGGATCCCGGAGAGGGGGGCTTGGACAGGGCGATGGCTTTGAGCTTGTCTGCGGTAGTCTCGGCGGGGTGCTTGTGCTTCTTCGTACCATGAGCCTCGACGGTTTTGGCTAGAGCCATCGGCCGGTGCTCCGGCGTCCATCCAAGAGAGGAAGCTGAAAGAGAAGAGTGAAAGGAGGAACGAGATGAGGGAGAAGCGAAGTGAGTGGGGGTTTTCTTCAAGAGAGGAAGCTGAGAGAGAAGAGTGAAATGATGGTTGCTTCGTCCGTCCAACTTACTGCTGGAATGGAGGGGGTTTTGTGATTTGACGGCTCATTAGGCATTACTCCGGCGGTTCGATCGAGGTAGTCTACCATCACTCTACTACGGAGTAATTTAGTGCATGGCTGGTGGACCTAGGTGCTGGCTGTCCCACACGTCGGCGAAAGTGAGTAATTTAGTGCATGGTTGGAGAAGGATCCGAACGATAGAGCATGTCCACTGTTTTTCTGAAGAAAAAAATGATTACAGCAAGCGTTTCCACTCTTACGACGGAGGAGTGCGAAACACGGCAGCCACTTGAACATACACAGTGCTCCTACTACTAGGCATGTGCAGTGGTTCATACGTCTGTACTGCACAATCTTCTTGCTAGTGTAGTAAGATGTGACGATAACAAATGATGTTGTGCGCATGTCAACTACTCCTATATGTAACATAGTACCACTTTTTCGACTGTCCGGTCGAGAATGAACGGTGAGATCAATGTTAACAGAACTAGTTCCACAGTGCATGGAGAGTACGGTGCTACAGTACTCCATGAAACATGAACCATATGAAGCACGAATAGTGTTTGGCAGGGTGTATGAGTAGTTGACAGAGTGCACGGGATGGGAGCAAAAGTTCCCTTCGTGCCCCACTTTTGGGTGTTTGACAGAGTGCATGAAGGGTGCATGAGTCCACACTAGTAGGTTAACAAAAATACACGAAGAGGAAACAACTATATTGAGATGAGAATGCAACCAAACAAACCCACACGCTTTGTGCTAAAGTGATTGATCTGCACCATCTGAGTTTGATCCAACGGTCATGTTGCGCCGAGAGATGGACATGCCCATGCAGAGGGCGCCTAAACACCACCGAAGTCCCTCTGCTTGTCAAGGCGCACGACGTTGGTGATGCAGGGTGCAACCGCCCGCAGAGCCCGCTCCCGGTCGACGAGAGCCAGTGTCAAGCGCCTCACCTCGGACTCCATGATCTGCTGCGCCGCCATGGCACTAGGTAGAAGCAATGGGGAGAGGAAGCAAAGGGGGCGAAACGGCTGAAAGGCAATGCAATCTACGGGAAGGCGGATGGAGCGGGGAATCTTTTGGTTTTCACCACGGTAAAACACCAGTCGACAAGTTCTCACATCAGGAAGCAGTGGGTTTTTATAGGCAGAGTCATCGTGACTAATTGCTGCCGCGCCTGCTCCCGTCAATCAAAAAATTAAAAATCCTGCTGCGCCTGCTCCCGTTAATCAAAAAATTAGAAATCCTGCCGCACCCAAACACCATAGCAATGCCGCGGTGGATATTTAAATTTACCTACCGGCAAGTAGATAAAAAAAGGGGTGAAAAAACAAATGTGGCGGCAGCCTAGCTAATCGGTCAAACTAGCCCAACTACCTAGCCACCGTGCTTCACTGACGTACTCGGCGGGAAAGGTGGTCTTTCGTGATTTGATGACTCATTTACTTGCTTCGGTGCTACGACCGAGGAGGACCCAGAAAACATGCGGTAGGGCGTCCCACGCCAGGAAGAATATATGCGTGCACGACCCAGGAGGACCCCGAAACCACACGGTAGGGTGTGCCACGTCTCGACACGAAGGAAAAATGTGCGTGTAAAAATATACTGTATCAGACGTAGTTCCTATGGTTTGACTTCAGGACCAAGCCAGTCGGTCGAAAACACCCCACTAGCCACAGAGCTTCATCATGCAAACATGGCACAAATGATAGATGTGGTTAGCTCCATCTCGACCAGCCACAATGTCTCTTGTTCTAGGCGATTCTTCTATTTTCCAAGCTTTTTTTAGTTGTAATAACACCACGGAAATCTAGCGCCGCTCTTCGTGTGTGCCCGCTTTTTTTTATTTGTAATAACACCACAGCAAGCTAGAGAGATTGAGATCGCAGATCTGGGACCCACCAGTAAGCGAGACAACGGTCATGCATGTGTTGACGAGGCACTACCTCTACTCTACTCAACGCAAGTACTGTATAAAATCAAGTTATGGGACAAAGCTTGCAACCGTTCGTTTTTTGAGGCTATCGACTTACGCTTTGTAGTCCAGGTTGCTAGTTTGAATCTCGTCTTTCAGATTTGTTAGTTTTAGGTCCAAATTTAATTTATGACAAGTGGGACCCCCGTGTGTTGTTTCGATATTTCAGTGTAGGATGGTTTTTTTGAACAAACACTTTGCGCGGTTAGACAAGCAACGACACAAGTTACACATTTTTTGCAAGTTTACAAACAAAAATGACAGCGGCATAGAATATCACATCCACCCTGCAGCTTAGATACTATGGTGATACGAGTTTTTACACCGTTGGAAGTGAGATCCAATGGCTTGGGAGTAGTCTTTGTAATTATGCGCAATTTCCAAACTCTCCAAAGGTTTTTTTGCAAATAAAACATTCAGGCCTCATGTGTGCCACTGCATCTTCGATCCAACGGCTCCCCGGTGCTCATATTGGGTGCTCCCTAAGGAAGTCCTGGATTAGGGGGTGTCCGGATAGCTGGACTATACGTTCGGCCGAACTCCTGGACTATGAAGATACAAGATTGAAGACTTCGTCCCGTGTCCGGAAGGGACTTTCCTTGGCGTGGAAGGCAAGCTTGGCGATACGGATATGTAGATCTCCTACCATTGTAACCGACTCTGTGTAACCCTAGCCCTCTCCAGTGTCTATATAAACCGGAGGGTTTTAGTTCGTAGGAGGAACAATAATAATACCATAGGATAGCTTCTAGGGTTTAGCCTCTCTGATCTTGTGGTAGATCTACTCTTATACTACCCATATCATCAATATTAATCAAGCAGGACGTAGGGTTTTACCTCCATCAAGAGGGCCCGAACCTGGGTAAAACATTGTGTCCCCTGCCTCCTGTTACCATCCGCCTAGACGCACAGTTCGGGACCCCCTACCCGAGATCCGCCGGTTTTGACACCGACATTGGTGCTTTCATTGAGAGTTCCTCTGTGTCGTCACTTTAGGCCCTATGGCTCCTCCGATCATCAACGATGATGCGATCCAGGGTGAGACTTTTCTCCCCAGACAGATCTTCGTATTCGGCGGCTTTGCATTGCGGGCCAATTCGCTTGGCCATCTGGAGCAGATCGAAAGCTACGCCCCTGGCCGTCAGGTCAGATTTGGAAGTTTAAACTACACAGCGGACCTCCGCGGAGACTTGATCTTCGATGGATTCGAGCCGCAGCCAAGCGCGCCGCACTGTCAAGATGGGCATGATCTAGCTCTGCCGCCGAACAGTGCCCTGGAGGCCGCACTCGCATCAGCTCTGACCCTTAATTCGGAGCCAACTGCGCCAAGCGAGGATGGGTGGTTGGACACCGCCTCGGGGGCTGCAATCTCTGCGGCGATCGAGCCGAACACCAGCCCTATTCTCTGCGAAGCCCGTGACTCCAAGGAGCCGGACTCCTCTCCAGACTCCGACCCCTCCGTGCCCCTACCGATCGAACCTGATTGGGCGCCGATCATGGAGTTCACCACCGCGGACATCTTTCGTCACTCGCCCTTCGGCGATATTCTGAATTCACTAAAGTCTCTCTCTTTATTAGGAGAGCCCGGGCCGGACTATGGTCAACAAGGTTGGGATGCGGATAATGAAGAAATTCAAAGCCCACCCACCACCCACTTCGTAGCCACTGTCGACGATTTAACCGGCATGCTCGACTTCGAATCCGAAGACATCGACGGTATGGACGCCGATGCAGGAGACGATCAAGAACCAGTGCCTATAGGGCACTGGAAAGCCACCTCGTTGTATGATATATACATGGTGGACACCCCAAAAGAAGGCAATGGCGATGGAACAGCGAAAATGACCCCTCCAAGAAGCAGCCTAAGTGCCGGCGTCAGCGGCACCGCTCTAAATCCTGCCAAAGCAAAACGGTGATTCCGGCACGGGAGATAATAACACCCCAGACAGTGCCGAAGACAACCACCTCCAGCAAGATTCATCATAGGAGGATGGAGATGCCAGCCCTCATGAGAGAGCGGCAGACAGAGAGGTCGAGGACGATAATTATATGCCTCCCTCCGAAGACGAGGCAAGCCTCGATGATGATGAATTTGTCGTGCCGGAGGATCCCGTCGAATAAGAGCGTTTCAAACGCAGGCTTATGGCCACGGCGAGCAGCCTCAAGAAAAAACAGCAACAGCTTAGAGCTGATCAAGATTTGCTAGCCGACAGATGGCTGAGGTCCTTGCGGCCGAAGAGTATGAACTCGAACGCCCCTCCAAGAGCTACCCAAAGCGCAGGCTGCTACCCCGATTAGAGGAGGAAGCACCTAAACCTACATCACCAGCGCATGATGCGGCCGACCGGCCACCCCGTGGCCGTGACAGAGAGGCCTCTTGGCCCTCCACTCAAGCCGCACCCCGGCACCGCTCAAAAAATACCAAGGCACGGGAAAATGCGCCAGACCTGCGAGGTATATTGGAGGACAAGGCAAGGCAAACAAGATCGATCTACGGATCGCGTGGGCACCCCACGGCATGAGACGGTAATCGTCACTCCGGATATAGTCAATCCAGCCGGGCCGAACACTGTAGACAAAGCTCGTTTTGAGCTGCGTCGTGATATAGCCCAATACAGAGGCGCCGCACACCCACTATGCTTCACAGATGAAGTAATGGATCATCAAATCCCTGAGGGTTTCAAACCCGTGAACATCTAATCATATGATGGCACAACAGATCCTGCGGTATGGATCGAGGACTATCTCCTTCATATCCACATGGCCCGCGGTGATGACCTACACGCCATCAAGTACCTCCCACTCAAGCTTAAAGGACCAGCTCGGCATTGGCTTAACAGCTTGCCAGCAGAATCAATTGGTTGTTGGGAGGACCTGGAAGCCGCATTCCTTGACAATTACCAGGGCACTTATGTGCGACCACCAGACGCCGATGACCTTAGCCACATAATTCAGCAGCCAGAAGAATCGGCCAGACAATTCTGGACACGGTTCCTAACCAAGAAAAATCAATTCGTTGACTGTCCAGACGCAGAGGCCCTAGCATCCTTCAAGCATAACATTCGCGACGAGTGGCTTGCACGGCACCTAAGACAGGAAAAGCCGAAATCTATGGCAGCCCTCATGACACTTATGACCCGCTTTTGCGCGGGAGAAGACAGCTGGCTAGCTCGCAGCAATAACATGACCAAGAGCCCTGGTAATTCAGATACCAAGGACAGCAGTGGCAGGTCGCGTCGCAACAAGCAAAAGCGCCGCACTAACGGCTACAATGATGAGGATACAGCAGTTAATGTCGTATTCAGAGGCTCTAAACCCGGTCAGCGGAAAAAGGCATTCAAAAGTAATACTCCGGGCCCGTCCAGTTTGGACCGAATACTCGACCGCTGATGCTAGATACATGGCACCCCCGAAAAATCAGCCAATCGCACCAACAGGGATTGTTGGGTGTTCAAGCAGGCAGGCAAGTTAAATGCTGAAAGCAGAGACAAGGGGCTGCATAGCGATAATGAGGAGGAGCCCCGGCCGCCAAACAACAGTGGACAGAAAGGTTTTCCCCCACAAGTGCGGACGGTGAACATGATATACGCAACCCACGTCCCCAAGAGGGAGCGGAAGCGTGCGCTAAGGGACGTATACGCGATGGAGCTAGTCGCCCCAAAGTTCAACCCATGGTCTTCCTGCCCGATCACTTTTGATCGAAGGCACCACCCCACTAGCACCCGTCATGGCGGATTCGCCGCATTGGTTCTAGACCCAATTATTGACGGATTTTACCTCACTAGAGTCCTTATGAACGGCGGCAGCAGCCTGAACCTGCTTTACCAGGATACAGTGCGGAAAATGGGCATCGATCCCTCGAGGATTAAACCCACTAAAACGACTTTTAAAGGCGTCATACCAGGTGTAGAGGCCAACTGTACAGGCTCAGTTACACTTGAAGTGGTCTTCGGATCTCCGGATAATTTCCGAAGCGAGGAGTTAATCTTCGACATAGTTCCGTTCCGCAGTGGCTATCACGCATTGCTCGGGCGAACCGCATTTGCCAAGTTCAATGCGGTGCCGCACTACGCATACCTCAAGCTCAAAATGCCAGGCCCTCGAGGAGTCATCATGGTCAATGGAAACACCGAACGCTATCTCCGAACGGAGGAGCATATGGCGGCTATCGCAGCCGAAGTACAAAGCAGCCTCTCAAGGCAATTCTCCAGTCCGGCCATTAAACGTCTAGACACTGTCAAGCGCGCCCGGAGTAACCTACAACAAGACCGCCGGGCACGTTCCGAGCAAGCGTAGCAATGCGGCCCCAACCCCAGCCTTCGCGAACTTGCGAAACCAGTGTTGCGCGTACATAACTATGCTCTGGAAATACCATGGGCAAAAGGGGAGGGGCACAATCACGGCACGCCCGAAACACGGCTTAAACCGCACTAGGGGCTGCCGACCTTTTCATTTTCTCTTACTTTCAGGACTCCACTCTTCGGAAGGCCTGTCCGGTAGTACAATTGCCGCACAAACGATACAACAACCAGGGGAGCAGAAAGCTATGCCGCACTATGGAACTCTAAGGTGGTCTCTATAACGAGCAATATACCTGTTTCGCATAACATTCCGCAGCTCGCCCCTAGAAAGGACATATTTGATAGTCCCATCTTTTTCTTATCGCACTATTTGTATCGTCCTGCTTTGATCGTAGCCTTTTTAAATAAACAATGCATAGCTTCCGTCTATTATTGCATTACTCTTTTTTACAAATATATGTTCATTAATGACATGTTGCACCCGTACACTTTGGTACGGCCAATACGCCAGGGGCTTAAGTACCCCACAATACAGTGTGAGAAGTCTGAACACTTTCACAAGTGCGGCACCTCGAACTTATAGATTTATATGCATCGGCTCCGAATCATGTCTTGGGTCAATAGTTGGGTTTTCCCGGCTCCTATGTTTTGGTACCTTACGTTCCATTATATCGGCTAAGGTAGCACTAGGAGAACTACTGCGATTGTGCCCCAGTTGAGCTGGGCTAAGCACCTCAGTAGAGAAAGCCAAAACTAACCGTCATGATGAGGCGAGAGCTGGTCACTGTTCGAGAGGTTTTCGAGTCCCTAAAGACTTATACCGCTTAGAGCGAGGAGTCGGCTTTGTCCGGCCTAGGCGTGGATAGCGCCCCGAACTCGGTCTTCCGAACACTAGGGGCTTCGCCGAAATTTAAAATTATAGAATTCTATGGCTAAGTGAGAGTGTTCAAGCATTATAGTCCAATTGCCTTGTTCGTTGTGTTGAGCGCCTCCCTCGAAGGACCCAAGAATGGGAAAAGAGCGCTCATGTTTATCCCGAACACCCCAGCACTCATGCCATGGGGGCAGAAGCCGACGACTCGCCATCTCTCAAATTTGATAAAACGGCCGGATAGAAGGTAATATTTTAAATTCAAAAAGCATTACCTAGCGCACATGAACAAGTTTTCAGCGCACAGGACAAAACGAGCGAGTTTACTAAAAAATTACATCCATGGAACATTCATCCGCCACAAGGCGGGCACCCTTCAGAATGCCCTCATAATACATCTCGGGCTTGCGATGCTCCTTGCCCGGCAGTGGCCCGTCCTTCACAAGCTTCTCAGCATCCAGCTTGCCCCAGTGAACCTTCGCACGGGCAAGCGCCCTACGGGCACCCTCGATGCATACGGAGCGCTTGATGACTTCGAGCCTTGGACAGGCCTCCACCAGCCGCCTCACCAGCCCAAAGTAGCTCCCAGGCATGGCCTCTCCAGGCCACAGCCGGACTATGAGGCCCTTCATGGCCTATTCGGCCACCTTATGGAGCTCGACCAGCTGTTTCAGCTGGTCGCTTAAGGGCACCGGGTGTTCGGCCTCATCATACTGAGACCAGAACACGTTCTCCGTGGAGCTTCCCTCCTCGGCTCGGTAGAAGGTGGCGGCATCCGACACGCTACGGGGCAAGTCTGCGAATTCTCCTGCAGAGCTACGGATTCGGGTAAGTAACAAGTAATTCACTTTTACGTGCTTGCTTTGCATAAAGAATGCCTTACCCGCCGCTATCTTTTTTATTTCCTCAACCTCCTGGAGGGCCTTCTGGGCTTCGACCTTGGCAGACTAGGCATCTTCAATGGCCGCCACGAGCTCAGACTCTCGCGTCTTCAAGTCAAGCTCCAAACTCTCATGTTTTTTCATGCGAGCCTGGAGCTCTTGCCGCACCTCACCAACCTGCGTCTCATGCTTCTCCCGCTCGGTGCGCTCCATGGCTGCCCTCTTCTCGGCCTCGGACAGCGCTTGCTTAAGGGTCGCCACCTCAGTTGTGGCCCCTACAATAGCCGCGTTAATCCTGTCAATTTTTGAAATTGCAAATTTCACATATTTCAATAAGGTATTTCTTACCTTCCTTCTCCTCGAGCTGCTGCTTGGCTAGGCTGAGCTTTTGCTCGAACCGCTCGAGGTTCTGCTTCAGCGTGCCCACCTCCGCTGTCAGTGCGGCGGATGCTAGCAGTGAAGCCTGCATACGCGTATTGACTTACTTTTGTTAAACTCCTGCGAATGTTATTAGATCCTCTATTTGGCTTTTCTTTCCGAACGCCGAACAGAGCATCAGGGGCTACTGTCTATGCGGTAATATTTTTACATATTCCTTACTTACCTCAAAGCCTGTTAGAAGGCTGGCACAGGCTTCGGTCAGTCCGCTCTTGGCGGACTGAACCTTCTGGATCACCGCACTCATAATAGTGCGGTGCTCCTCGTCGATGGAGGCGCCGTTAAGCACCTCCAGCAAATTGTCCGGTGCCTCCTGTTGGACGGAGGTCACCAGCTCGGTAGGCTTGCTCCTCTTCGAAGGAGGCTTCCTACCGGAGTTCGGAACCGTTGAAGGTTCCGGCGTGGTGTCCGGCTCAAAGCCGGACTTAGAGCCCTTGGGGGTTCTATCCCCTTCACGCCTGGAGTCCGGGAGGTCACCTTGCGGCGCTTCCAGGACCACCTCCTCCTGGCTTGGAACCTGTTGGGACACCACCTCAGCATCGTCCGTAGGTTGGGGGAGATAGCCGCCGGAAGCGAATTCACATCCAACGAATCCAGGGAGCCTATCGACGAATCGTCGAGCCTGGCCTTGGGCGGACTGCATAGACATGTTCGACGTAAGGAAAAGTTGTGCAATGGGGGAATACTACGAATCACTCTGGTATCCGGATACTTATGATCTCGCCAGGGGCTTGGCCCTGTGCGGCCACTCCTCTTCGCCGTCGTCGGCGTTGGTGGAGTAGTCCGGAGGAGGGGTCTTCCCCCTCTTGGACCCTTCGGCCTCCCCAGTTGGGGCGGCCTTCCTTTTCTTCCCTCCCCCCGCTGGAGGGGGAGAGGTCTCTTCTTCATCCTCCTCGTCTTCATGGGAGGAGTGCGCCTTGGAGTCGTCGGATGATGAATCCGACACCTCCTGGCGCCGGGCACTCTTTCGATTCCCGGTGGCCTTCTTCTTGGCCTTCTTCTTCGGCACCACGTAGGGTGCCGGAAACAGCAGCTTCGCCAAGCGAGCGTCCGCTGGGCCTTTAGGCAAAGGAGCCGGACAGTTGATCTGTCCGGGCGTCTCCTGCCAATCCTGTCAAAGGTAAGGGAGCTTAGATCCTGCATGGAGTCAAACTATGAAAAACTAATACCCTATAAAAGGTAAAAACAGCTTACCACACGAGCGTGACGCTGCATGCTGAATCCACGATCCTCGATAGCGGATGCGGGGGCCTCGGCGCCCTTCAAAAGCACCTTCCAGGCATCTTCGTACGTCGTGTCGAAGAGCCTGCTCAGAGTTCGGTGCCGCGCCGGGTCGAACTCCCACAGGTTGAAAGCTCGTTGTTGACATGGGAGGATCCGGCGGATGAGCATAACCTGGACTATGTTGACAAGTTTGAGCTTCTTGTCCACCAGGGTTTGGATGCATGTTTGGAGTCCGGTCAGCTCTCCTTTTTTACCCCACGACAGGCCCGTCTCTTTCCAGGAGGCGAGCCGCGTAGGGGGTCCGGATCGGAACTCGAGGGCTGCGACCCATTCAGTGTCGCGTGACTCGGTGATGTAAAACCACCCCGACTGCCACCCCTTTAGCGATTCCACGAAGGAGCCCTCTGTAACGCCCTCAATGCGGCTATATCTCCTACGTGTCGAAGCACGACTTAGAGGCATAACCGCATTGAAAGCAATGTCGCAAGTTAGGCAATCTTCACAACATCCCATGTAATATAAATAATAAAAGGGGGAGGTTCATAGTTGGCTTACACTCGCCACGTCAAACAAAGTACATAAATAGCATTACATCATCCAATCACTCATGGCCCGACTACGGTGCCAAAATAAAAGACCAACCCAACATGCGACACGGTCCCGATCGCCCCAACTGGGCACCACTACTGATCATCAGGGAAAGACACATAGTAACGGCGTGAGTCCTCGTCGAACTCCCACTTGAGCTCAAGCGCGTCATCTGGAACAGAGTCATCAGGCCCTGCATCTGGTTTGGAAGCAATCTCGCACCCTCGTGATCAAGACTATTTAAGCTTATAGGTAAGGCAAGGTAAAAATATGTGGAGCTGGAGCAAGCGACTACCAAGATATGGTGGCTAACCTATTCGCAAATGAGAGCGAGAAGAGAAGGCAAAGTGCGAACGCATAACTAGAGAACAACCTGCGGCAAGAATTACTCCAACACCGTGTTCACTTCCCGGACTTCACCGAGAAGAGACCATCACGGTAACTCACACAGTTGACTCATTTTAATTAAGTTAAGGTTCAAGTTATCTACAACCGGATATTAACAAATTACCATCTTCCCATAACCGCGGGCACGGCTTTTGAAAGTTCAAATCCCTGCAGGGGAGTCCCAACTTAGCCCATGACAAGCTCTCACGGTCAACGAAGGATATACCTTCTCGCGAGACATTCCGATCAGACTCGGTATCCCGGTTCTACAAGACACTACGACAAGTTAAAACAAATCCAGCAACACCGCCCGAATGTGCCGACAAATCCCAATAGGAGCTGCACATATCTCGTTCTCAGGGCACACTCAGATAGGTCAAGCTACGAGTAAAACCAACCCTCGAGTTTCCCCGAGGTGGCCCCGCAGGCTGCCCGGTTCGGACCAACACTCAGAGGAGCACTGGCCCGGGGGGGTTAAATAAGATGACCCTCGGGCTCCGGAAACCCAAGGGAAAAAGAGGCTAGGTGGCAAATGGTAAAACCAAGGTTGGGCATTGCTGGAAAAACTTTATTCAAGGCGAACTGTCAAGGGGTTCCCATTATCACCCAACCGCGTAAGGAACACAAAATCCGGGAACATAACACCGATATGACGGAAACTAGGGCGGCAAGAGTGGAACAAAACACTACGCAAGAGGCCGAGCCTTCCAACCTTTACCAAGTATATAGATGCATTGAGATAACAAGATAATATAGTGATATCCCAACAAGTAAATAATGTTCCAACAAGGAACGATCTCCAATCTTCACCTGCAACTAGCAACGCTATAAGAGGAGTTGAGCAAAGGGGTAACATAGCCAATCAACGGTTTGCTAGGACATGGTGGGTTAGAGGTTTGACATGGCAATTTGGGAGGCATGATAAGCAAGTGGTAGGCATCGTAGCATAGGCATAGCAAAAGAGAGAGCATCTAGCAAAGCAAAGATAGAAGTGATTTTGAGGGTATGATCATCTTGCCTGCAAAGTTGTCAGAGTTGACTGGATCCTCGAAAGCAAACTCAACGGGCTTCTCGTTAGCGAACTCGTCTCCAGGCTCTACCCAAACAAGACAAACAAGCAAAAGGAACTCAATCAACCACGTGCACAAACTCAAGCAACATGATGCAAACATGGTATGCTATGCGAGATGCGATATGTGATGCATATGCAAGATTTGACAAGGAATGAATGAACCTGGCCTCAACATGGAAATCCTAGTGTGCCACTGGAAAGGTGAGGTGATTTCGGTTGAAATCGATATAAAGAACACCGGAATCGGAGACACGGTTTGGAAATGGCAAGCAATTCAAAAATGGCACCGGTCTGCGATAAACAGCAAGTAGCCATATAAATGCAACAAGACGAACATGCTACAACACTCAAACATGGCAAAAAAATACATGGCAGGGATCCATTCATAAAGCTTAACAAAATATGAACACTGAGCTACGGCCAATTGATCCATTAACAAGTTCAAACAAGCATGGCAAAAGTGCAATTGGTAAACAGATTTCAGACTTCGTGAAATTAACACTTGCCTGGAATTTCAGATCAGGTAGCACACTTTGGAGCATGTAAACCAGATGCTACGGGAACTTAACATGGCAAAGTAAAGCATGGCATGGAGCTACTCAAAGAGCTTAACAAAAGTCCCTTAGTGACCTTGAGCCAAAAGGGATCAGAAAATACAATTGCAAGCATGTGAACATGGCAAAAACATAATCAGATCTCAGACTTAGTGAAAAACTGGAGCATGCAAATCAGATATCAAGTAGGCATGTTTACGAGCTCGATACACTCACTACAGAGCATGTCATGACAATCTAAGCATACACCCAGCAAGAATACACATTATACAAGCTAGACATGGCAAGAACAACAGCATAGCATGCACGGATCAACTACAACATCCTCGGCAAAATCGCTAACAAGTAGACAATCTGCCCAGATTCACGAAATAGCAAAAGTAGAGCTCGATTGACTCAAGATAGGGTGCTCCATAATTGCAAACAAAGACATGGATTGATAGAGCACTACAAGATTAACAAATCATCCTTACTGATCAAACTCAAAAGAGGCACGGATCACTAGGAAACAACATGAACATATGGCATATTGATAAGAACAGCTCAAGGACTTAGTGGAATTGCTAAGTCCCTGAAATCAGCATTAACGAATGCTCCACTTGGCAAGCTTGTGCAGGTCACCACAAACATCACAAAAATAAATTTATGGCACCTCTGGAAAGATGGCAAAGCATATGACAAAACACATGTAGAGCTCATGGGCATATCATGCACACATTAATCATGGCAAAAATGACAAATAGCTATTTGGAGCAGCAGATCAAACAATTATCTCAAATAGCACTCTTCCAACAGCATTTCTGGCATCAAGATGAACTCAAATGAAAATGATGCAATGAGATGAAATGATGAGCTCTCTAAGACGAACATTTTGATATGCTACATGCCCAAAACGGATCTACGGATGAGGGGATATAGCAGGTCAAAGTATGCAAAATAATTAGGGTTAGGGATGAGAAAGTCAACCCGATTTCAAATCTGGATCAGGATCTAGGGTTCCTATAGCTGCATGTTTTTCGAGGATGTTTTTCGAGGATCGCGGGCCGGACTTGACGACCTCACCGGAGAACTTGCCGCGGAAGAGGAGGGGGACGAGGCCGGCCGGTGAGGGAGGTGGCTGCGGTCGCTGGGCGCGGCGGGGCGGCGGCGCTCGACGGCGCGGGACGGCGGCCGGCCCGGTGCGACGGCGCTCGCCGGCGCGGGGAGGCGGCCGCTGAGGGAGGCCGGCTGCGTGGCGGAGCCGGCCGATGGCGGCGCGCGGCCGAGCGAGGCGCGGGCCTCGGCGGCGGCTTTGGGCCGGGGGGCCGGCGATGGGCTCTCCGGGCCCGGCGGATCCGGCGAAGTGGGCACCCGGGTGGACGAATAGGAGACCGCCACGTGGCGGCGGCGGGACGAAACGGACACGTCCAGCCCGAGCGGACGCCTCCGGCGGCGAGAGGTGGGAGACGACTAGGGTTTCGGGAGAGGAAAACGAGAATTTCGGAGGGGTCTTTAAATAGGCATAGGAGGAGCTAGGAGATTCCAAATGAGGTGCAGTTTTCGGCCACGCGATCGTGATCGAACGCTCTAGATGATGGAGAGGGTTTTGGGCCAAATTGGAAGGGTGTTGGGCTGCAACACACACGAGGCCTTTTCGGTCCCTCGGTTAACCGTTGGAGCATCAAACGAAGTCCAAATGGTACAAAACTTGACAGGCGGTCTACCAGTAGTAAACCAAGGCTGCTTGGTAAGTCTCGATCCAATCCGGAAATGTTTAATCCACACACGAAAGAAAGGTAGAAATGACCACCGGAGGAGAACGAAGCGCCAGAATGCAAAACGGACAACGGGGAAAATGCTCGGATGCATGAGACGAACACTTATGCAAATGCAATGCACATGATGACATGATATGAGATGCCAGACAACAACAACAACACACGCAGACAAAAACCCGAACCCGAGAAAATAAAATAACTTAACGCCGGAAACGGCAAGAGTTGGATTACATATTAGGTAAATCATATCCGGGGTGTTACCCCGGGGTGTTACACTCTCGAGCCATAGGACGTTGGGCATCTTGCCCACCATGGCGCCTCCGCACTCCGCTTGGGTGCCGTGCACCACCTTCGGCTTGACATTGAAAGTATTGAGCCATAGGCCGAAATGGGGGCGGATGCGGAAGAGAGCCTCGCACACGACGATAAACGCCGAGATGTTGAGGACAAAGTTCGGGGCCAGATCATGGAAATCCAGGCCATAGTAGAACATGATCCCCCGGACAAATGGGTGGAGAGGGAAGCCTAGTCCGCGGAGGAAATGGGGGAGGAACACCACCCTCTCATGGGGCCTACGGGTGGGGATGAGCTGCCCCTCTTCGGGAAGCCGGTGTGCAATGTCGTTAGACAAGTATCCGGCCTTCCTCAGTTTTTTGATGTGTCCCTCCGTAACGGAGGAGACCATCCACTTGCCTCCCACTCCGAACATGGCTGGAGAAGGTTGAGGTGGGGTGTGCGCACTTGGGCGCTGGAGCTCGAGCGCGTGCAAATGGATAGGCAAAGGAGGAAGAAGGCGTGGATGAAAAGGTGGATCCTTATCCCCTTATATGGGTGGACGCGACTATGCGTCCCCATCAGCTTGGTAAAACTCGCTTACCTCCCAAGCGCCGTAATCAATGGCGCGGTTGGGTTACCCACGCCTGTATTGATGAGAATCCCAGAATAAGGGGACACGATCTCTGCTTTGACAAGGCGTGCCAAGGAAACCGCCTCGCTAAACGCGCCGAGGTAGAACAGTAAAACGATTCGAATAAAGACTTGGCCGTGGTGTGATGTCACGCTACGGAATACGTCAGCAGATTAGATTTGTGTAAATATTATTCTCTCTATGGCAATATGTGGAAACTTATTTTGCAGTGCCGGACACTACCTTTTTGTTCAAAATCTTCTATGAAGTAGTTGGAGGAGGAACCCGCCTTGCAATGCCGAAGACAATCTGCGCGCCGGACTCGTCTTCATTGAAGCCTGGTTCAGGGGCTACTGAGGGAGTCTTGGATTAGGGGGTGTTCGGATAGCCGGACTATACCGCGGCCGGACTCCTGGACTATGAAGATACGAGATTGAAGACTTCGTCCCGTGTCCGGAAGGGACTTTCCTTGGCGTGGAAGGCAAGCTTGGCGATACGGATATGTAGATCTCCTACCATTGAAACCGACTCTGTGTAACCCTAGCCCTCTCCGGTGTCTATATAAACCGGAGGGTTTTAGTACGTAGGAGGAACAACAATCATACCATAGGCTAGCTTCTAGGGTTTAGCCTCTCTTATCTCGCGGTAGATCTACTCTTGTACTACCCACATCATCAATATTAATCATGCAGGACGTAGGGTTTTACCTCCATCAAGAGGGCCCGAACCTGGGTAAAACATTGTGGCCCCTGCCTCCTGTTATCATCCGCCTAGACGCACAGTTCGGGACCCCCTATCCGAGATCCGCCAGTTTTGACACCGACACTCCCGGTAGCTTAATTACCGGCTGCGGTGATATGAGCATCTAGGTCATATGCTCAGTGATCAGATGGCACATGCGTAGTACTTGTACTTTCTGCACATTTCCCAAACTCTATCAGTCGTATATTGCAAAATCATTCAAACCTCCTACTGTGGGCCGTTAGATCTCAGTGAACTCGTATCACCATAGAATCTATGGTGCGGGAGAACCTCATACTCTCCCGTGCGAGAATACATAAGGTGTTATCACAGCTTGGATGCTATGGTGATACCATCTTGGAGGTCGTTTGCTCTGAGATGCAATGGCATCTGAGCAGTCATTGTGCTTGTAAGCAGTGGCCGGACTCTTTTGGGGCTTTTCTAAAAAAAACCATTCAAACCACAGAGGAGGTGTTGGGTCACAAATCCAATGCCTCCGAAGAGCCTGTATCACCAAAGCATCTAGGGTATGGTAGCACATGATATTCTTACATACAGGAGAATATGATGTCCTCCTTCATCTTACATGCTACGGTGATACGAGCTTCGAGGTCATTGGATATGGGATCAAAGGGCATCTAAGTAGTTTTTGTACAAATTGTGTGCAATTTCAAACTCATCAAGGTTTCCTGCAAAAATATTAAGACACATCATCTGAGCTGCTATATCTCAGATCTACAAGCTCCAAGCAATTTGTATCGGCATATAGCATCTAAGGTATGGGGGCACATGATATTCTCCCGGGGAGGAGGGGTGGGGGTGCACAACCAATCGGTGGTTGGGAGGGTGGGGACAAATATAATCTAAACAACCCTAAACAGAGCTCCACAATTTTATCTAAGGTCGAGGGGTTGACCCCCGACAATCATAGCTCCGCCTAAACACAACATTTGCATGTACTGTAGTACTAGACTTAATATTCATGTTTCAGCTTAATGTTCATTTTAAATATTGAACTGAGGACCATGGATGTCTTACATTTTACTCCCTTCATTCCTAAATATTAGTCTTTTCAGAGGCTTCAAATGGACTGGCACATATAGATGTATATAGAAATATTAGAGTCTAGATTCACTCATTTTGCTCCACATGTAGTCACTTATTGAACTCTCTAAAAGACTAATATTTAGGAATAGAAGGAGTATTTTTGAATTCATGTCATACATGCATGGTTTGGAAAAATAGAGGGACTATACTTATTGGATTGTTGTTGTGTTCGTGCGTGTGTGTCTCTGTGTGTGTGTGTGTGGTCATATGCTTGATACATACAAAGTTTTCTCACCTCCATATTGTTCATCTTTTAAATTTGAATTTGCATTGGAAAACTTACTAGGGATACCATGAAATGTGAAATCCACGTTGAGATCACTATATCATAAACTCACTCTAATTCAACAACTCGTCATAAATCAATTACCACGTTGAGATTAGTATTTGCAAGGAAAATACGGGTATTGTAATACACATAGATTTGTTCGGAAATTTAAAAGGTTCCTTTCGTATTCTTGAATGGTAGGACCCAACGGCATACCAGCCAGACCTTGGCCCATGTTGATCCTAAAAAAACCGGGCTCGGGTCCTTTGGTCACGTGCGTGGTACGCACATTAGGAAATCCCAACCAGTCGAGCCTCAGCGTTTCAAGTTGAAATATCTGGCGGCCAGAATTCTAGCCATAGAAAATTCCCCTCATGTCCTCCGTCCATAATGACTACCGATGAATAACAGAGGGATGCTTTAGTAACTAGACAACGTTACCTACCGTACCGAGCACGGTTCAATTCCCTCGGTTGCCGCTCGTCAAGGTCACCCATCAACTGCATTGCCTGGTACTACTACTACTACACCAGGATGAGCACAGAATTGAGCCCTTTTGTTCGTGCCTAGTACTTGAGTTAATATATCAGGCAATGCACTGGTACGGAGGGATTATCCTTTTACTCTGCATATATAACTTGTCTGAAGTCTAACTAAGAAAAATGTTTGACCAAATCCTTTCTTAAGAAATACAACATGACAGATGTACGGCTTGAAAATTTATTGCATGATACAGGTTATGATATTGTTTCGAATCCTGGATCTTAAATTTCAGAAAATCCAAAAGTGAGCATAAATTCTTGAAACTAAACATGGTCACGTGATATGGCACAAATATTACTTCGTAAGTTTTTTCTTCAATTTGAGACAAGCTGCTTATGACAAGTTCCACAAATGAAGATCCAAGGTATTTTGGAACAAAGACCTGTCACGTTAAGGCGAACACTTTCACTATTGAAACCGTTGGTGTTTACGTGCCGGCAAGAGTCCCCGCTTCTCATTGGCAGGTGCCATCCAAGCAAGTGCGTGAGTCGACGGGACGTGTGCGAGCAGACCGCTTCGCCGGCTGTCAGGGAGGCGTGCGAGCAGACCGCTGTGCAGGCTCACCGGGAAGCGAGCCCTTTGACCAGGCTCCTCCTCCCACCGTTGTCCCAACTGCTCCCACTTTTAATGTCGCCGGCGCTGAAGTTTAAAATCAACCCCGCACTACCCGGTATTGCTACAATCCTCTCTCTTCCTCTCCAATTCTCCTATCGTCTACCTCTAACTAGCTTGACCTAAATGTATGCCATGCCGCATCACGATGGTCTACCCTTAGTGTTCCAGTTTCCTGAGGAAGACACCCAGCCGGAGTCTCAAGAACATAAGGCGCTTTGGGACGAGCTTGAACTGGCTTTGCGGGAAGACGGCGCGCTTGTCCCCGCTCCCGTTCCGGCTCCGGTCGCCCCGACTGCGCCAGTGCCCATCCCTGTGGCATTGATGGGCTCGGAGCCACAAATTGTCGCCGAGCTTGATCCCACAAGGTTCCATGAGGTCCCCGCCGACTTTCACGTGCCCGTGCACCTGCCAGCGCATGCACTGACGTGCATGCCCGTGCCGTTGCCCGTGCACCTGCCAGCACATGCGCCTGCACATGCACTGACGTGCGCGCCCGTGTCGGTGCCCATGCACACGAATGTCTCCGCCGCGCCGTTGACAGCGCCTGTCCCCACGCGGGTGCCAGTGCCCCCCTCAGCGGCATGGATGGCCGCCATCGACCGCTTCCTTGCACCAACGCTAGTCGCCTTCTCCCGCCAGTTGACTCGCTCCGAAGTCCAGAACATTTTGGCCTTCCTTGAAGATAGGCCAACGTCCAGGAGTACGCCAACAACGGCGCAAGACGCCACCGTCGCCGTCGGTCAGTGGCCCGACGACACACAGAGCACGGCAAAGGAGCCACTTCCCACCGCGAGACGCCCCCGCCGTCGCCGCGTAATCTAAATTTGCCATGAAAAACGTTCGGATTGCCATGCTTAAAATCTAAACATTTATCATTTCCGTTTATTTTATATCGATCATCGTATAATTTAATGTCGGAGTCAGACTGAACAAAATGTATGGTTTGATCGATTGAATGTTCTGCTAGAGCCGTATCAAATTAAATGCAAAATGTCAACAAGCCACATGTATTCCTTGTCATCCAACGACCTAGACTGCTTCAATGTCGAGCGCTCAACATGTTTAGCGTGCAGTTAATTTCATGCCAAAAATAGTGCTAATCAGATGACAACACGCAAATAATTTCCTAGTAGTTAATGTCCGCATGCACTTAATATACTTCCAAATTTACATGCATTGCACGTACACACCGACTAGTGCTGCTAAGACGTGAAACTGGGGCCGTGACTTGTGAACGCGTCTAGATATGGTCAATGGCAACATCGCCCGTGAGTTCTTCCTGTTTGCCCGTGCTTCTAAACGCAGAAGGGGAGGAGAGAGAGAGCACACATGGAACCCACCAGTAAGTGAAGGCGAATAGTACTCAAAATAATATTACATATTATCCATTAATTAGGTTGTGGTAATATAAAAACATTACGTGAACAAAGGGGGTACAACCAACATTGCTATTCTACGTATGTTGCCTATTGACGCGCGGCTTGAAGGCCCGGTCGCAAATTCGATCCTCGTCCTTTATTTTTTAATTTGTATATGGGTCCAAATTTGTTTCATGACATGTGGGCCCCTCGGTGTGTAGTTTGTAGCACTTTAATTTGTGGGTCAAAATTTGTTCCATTCCAAGTGGACTACTGGTGTGTAGTTTTGTAGCTTATTTATAATAATTAAAGAGAACAACATAGTTTTTTCAATAATACCATGGTGTAACGTTGAAGGCGAGAAAGGACGTGCGAGAGAGTGATGACCGATCTAGAGGGAAATCAACTAGGGGAGTTGCGTGGGTTGCAACGGTGTTTGGAGTAGTTGTGGGCCAAATGCTATGAAAATATAATCTAAACCGACCCAAATAAATGCCTACACAAATTAATCCAAGGTTGGAGTGCCCCTCGCAATGTAAATAGCTCCGGCTTTGCGAGGGATGGAGAGGTAGTAGCTTCAACCCGTGGAAGATACGGTGTGAGAAAGCGAGGTCAATCGAGAGACATATAGATAGATAGAGAAAGTGAGTGTGGTCCGACATTCATTGAACAAATATATCTACTCTGAAGAGATATTGTCTGATTGAGCTTTTTGGCAAGGGTGAGGGCCGTAAGATAGAGCTTGAGAGGTGATCCAGTCACAGACGTGCTGATATATTTTGTGCATGGGAGGAAGCAAGGTCAACCGATCACATAGGGTTGCCGTGCGATCGAAAGAGTGAGACGGGTTGGAGAGAGTGACCTAGATAGACGATGTGCGTGAGAGAGTATACAATGTGAATAGGTCGAATTGGGCTCAAACATGGCGATATATCATTTTTGTCCGACAAAGAGCGAGGTCAATGAGACATATGGAGAGAGAGAGAGAGAGATTGGTGAGCATGGCCCACCATGAGGTCGAAAGAGTGGCGGCGGCTTGGATGGACTGACCTAGATAGATAATCTGCATGAGATAGTATAGAGTGTGTCAGTCGAGGCCCGAACAGGGAGATATATCATTTGTGTGTGAAAGAAAATGAGGTTAAACGAGACTCGGATAAAGAGAGCGAGATTGAGCGAGTGTGGCCCGCCGTGTGGAAGAACGACTGAGATAGTCTCGAGGGAGTGACCTAGATATACAACGTGTGTGCGTGCGCACGAGAGGTTGGGGGGCTAGATAGGCAATGCATGTATTTAGCGCGAGAGGGTGAGAGGGAGAGGGGGGAGAGAGAGAGCTCGGCATGGGGTGCAATGGTGGGTGTGTGAGGTAAATACATTTGGTAACAGAGTGGAAAAAGGGGTTGTGTAGTTGAGAGACTTAGAGATCAAAACATGGAGAGAAAGAATGAACGTGTGTTGGAAACCGATAGCTTCCTAAGGTGGTTAGGAGAGGAAGATTGACCGATACAGGAAGTATGTACCGTTTGTGCGGGGGGTGGGGGTGGCTAAAAACAACATTTGAATGTACATAGTACGAGACTTAATATTGATGTTTCAATTCGGTGTACATTATAAGATTTGAACCAAGGACCAGGCATACGGGTAATTATTTTGAATTTGTGCCATACTAAGTTTCGAAAAGTTGACATTAACTCAGTTTGTTGTGCTATTTTTAAGGTCATATGTTTGAATCCATCCAAAAGTTTTCTCACTACCATGGTGTTCATCATATACATATGAATTTGTATTAAAAAAGTAGCGTGGATACAGTGAAATGCGAAATCCACGTTAGAATTGGAGATCGCTACGTGACACACACTCTAATTCAAATAACTAACCATGTGACACACACTCTAATTCAAATAACTATTTATGTGACACACACTCTAATCCACGTTAGCGTGGGTACCGTTTTGATTTTTTTCAAATAACTCCTCATTAATTAATTTATAGTACTCCCTCTGTTCACTTTTATAAGACCTTGAAGACATTTCAGACAATGTGCAAAACAGTTCATTTTAAGTTGTCTGAAATGACTTACAAAAGTGAACGGATGGAGTATCTTGTTTCGAATGACTAATTATTGCAAGGAAAACACGTGCATGGTAATACATACAGATTCGTTTGCAAATGAAAGAAGATTCGTTTGCGTTGTCAAATGTAGGCGCACCAGGAAGACCAGCGTCGTGTCGGGGTGGACGCTGCTTCGGTGCCTTAAAGGCAACTGCCTTTGGGTCACTGACATGTGGGCCAGCCACCTATTGGGCCCACATGTCATGGACACAAAGGCA
The DNA here is from genome assembly GCF_003073215.2 of Triticum urartu. Lineage (NCBI taxonomy): Eukaryota > Viridiplantae > Streptophyta > Magnoliopsida > Poales > Poaceae > Triticum > Triticum urartu. The sequence continues at coordinate 486,734,683 of NC_053026.1, forward strand.
GGTGCCTTAAGGCACCAAAGCATAGTCCTGTCGGGGTGGTCGCGTGTGTCGGACGGACGCGTAGCACCCAACCACCCAGCCCCCCTCCCCCCAAAAAAAGGACGACGACAATATAAGTTCGCGCTTCCATGTTTCGGATTGAAATTTCTGGCGGACCCAATTCCAGCCCTGCAAAATCTCTCTTCTCCACCGTCCCCTTCCGCGCCCAGATTTTGCTCAAATCCCTAATTCGCCGCCAACCCTCGAATCGCCCCTCATCTTGTCTCTTTCCCCACCGTTCCCCACCTCTGTGCCGGACGACGATGACGAAGACGATGGTCGCGCTTCACCACCGCACCGGAGCTACCTCATCTACGCCCTCGTCCACCAACCGACGTGCCTCACATACACCGAGTTCCACTGCATCAGGTGCGCTTCCCCGACGCCATCTCCCAGCTCACCGGGGCTACTTCACCGAGCACATCATCGCACCTCCGCCCCCCGAGGATGTTGGGGCTTCACCAACGGTCTCATCCACCGCATCGTAGCGCTCCGCTGCCACTCAAGATTTGTATCCATGCGCGCCCAGCCAACGACAGCGCATCACCCTCAACGGCTCTGAAGTGACCCGCACTCTAGCTAGGCGAGCATTCCCAAACACCAGCCCGAACTAGGTATCGACACATCACTCCCTTGTGCACTGTTCCGACGATGTTTGGATATCCTTTCACTGCTCTCTTAGGTTACACGCCTATGCAACTCTCACTTTAACTCTTATTTCTTCTGGAGATATCATTTGAAACAAGCAAATCCATTTTTTAGTGAAGCATGACAGCGCTACGGGATCTGGTACACATCCTGCACACTTGTATAACCTTGTAAGTATCTGTCCTTCGATACAACATCAAGGTCGATTCCTCTTATTTGATCAACCATTCGCCGTGTCAAAAATGCAGAGGGGGATGCAAGGAGCACAAGGCCTGCACATCCAAGCAAGTGGTAACATGGACTTGTACATGGAACATCCCAAGCGCAAGCAGAGCTGAAGTGAGCCTGTACAAAGAGCTAGCGTAAGTCCCTGCATTTCATTTAATTCGTACTGGCATTCGTGTATGATTTGTGTGTAGTGGCTGATCCACGAATTCAAGTTACCAGGGGCAAACATATAACTTAAAAAATACGAAGGCACTTGCACTTCGGAAATCAACATAACTTGAGAAATGTGAAGCTACATGCACTTTGAAAACCAGCTAATGATCCAAAGTATTTCAGATTATAAACACTAAATGATGCAAGCACCAAAAAACACAAAATGCAACATGGTGTACAAGGACTACAGACATGGTGTGTACCTGCTTGAATTATCCGTTCTATGGCTGAAAATATCGAAGTGTAATTGCTCGTATAACCAGTGCGCAGACTGCATATCAATATATCTATCCTGCACAAGTATGCCAATAGTTTCAAACAACAGATTAGAAAATTATTTATGCTATGTTGTCATGATACGGGGACTTTCTGGTAGATGGCCTCGATGTTTCCTCAAGCTATGAAAATGCACTATAATTTGCTTGTCATCAATGCCCGCAAATCTCTGTCTCTCTCAACATAGTAGACCATCATTAGACACTAAATCCTTCAATGAGCTTGCAAAATGCTTGCATTAGATCCCTCATTAGACACTATATGTTCATCACCAGGAGCATGTAAAATGTTTGCATCAAATCCTTCATTAGCAGTCTGTTCATTCGACACTTCAGGCTCAAGAACAACATGAGCTTGTATGTTTTCACCGAAAACTTGATTAGATACATCAGATTCAGTCAGTTCAATATTGATTGGGGGAGTTATAAAATAAGTAGAAATTGGTTTCATTTTCTCATAGATTCCCTACATACAAGCAGTTTTAGAACACCGTCAGGTTTAACTATTGGCCAGAAATTGAAGATTTGAATTAGATATAGTCAGGGATGTGATGTACGTGCTCGTTGCGCATGCTACTCTTGCAAGCTGCGACTGTCCGTTTGCGCAAGCCCGAAGCCATGCCCGTGCTGCCGCCGCTGCCTCCCACACAGGCTACACCCAGGGTTGGATCTTCATCTTCTTGTCCTTCCATTCGCTTGAAGCCCGGCGACCGCCCTCCAACGAGGGCGCGAGGAAGTGCTGTGTCGATCTGTCCAGCGGCGGCTAGGTTAGGAGCGAACCAGACTGGAGGCTGGAGAAAATGAATTGGGATTTTTCCTGCTGTCGATCGATATGGGAGGCGCCAGTTTGGGCCGCGAGCCTGCTATAGGGCCTGCCTTGCACTTATGTTATTGGCCCATCCAAATTGAAACATTTTTCTTCATTTTTTACGTTGCCCGCTCGTGCGTTGGGACGAACAAAACTAGCGTGGGCCAACCTGGACGACTCAAACTAGGTGCACTCTTTCGAGCCACCTGAGGCGGCCGCCCATACCAGCCCCTATGGTGGCGTCACCCCTTTTTGCGTGTATGATTGGATAGTGAAAAATATTCCAGTGGCACTTTTGATTTACCCACAGAATGGTTGAATTGCTTGTTTCTATGAACTGAGTTCGCCAATAATGTGAAGGATGCCAGTCTTTTCATCCTATTGTAGATTGCTTAGATCTCGATATGCCAAAAGTAATCGCATGAAATAAACAGTAAAAGCCAGTGTGATGTGTTTGGCTACAACTAGTCTGACTACATGTCCTCATATAACATATAAAGGACGCACCATCTTACCAGATTAACCATTCGACTTACCCATGCAGCGTGGGAAGAAAGAAGTATTGGGACTGCGTATCCAAGCAATTGATGCCATGGACTCCTTAGTACAACCTTGTAAGCGAAAAAGAAGTTGCAGCGTGCCTGTAAAAAGAACTAGCGTAAGTTCAGTTACCTGCTTCTCGAAATTTTAGTTAGCCACTTATTGCAAAATTGTTCGATTACGTTGCTTGCCTTAATTTAGTTTGCTACTGATTACATAAATATCTATGTGTTTGACACTTACTATTAAGAATTACCTGTTTGCCTTAACTTAAATATCTACTTGTTTGTTTAACTACTTTGCTGCTGCAAAAAAGGGTTACAATGATGTTAATAACTACTTTTCTTGTTTGTTTAACTAGTTTGCTGTTATAACTCCCAGTTGAGATGTTTTGCTAACTTCAACTTTTCTGAATGCAATCGGAACTTTAATGGCAAAGCAGGTTAGCCCAAGATCAAAGAGCAAGGTCCCCATGGACGTTGCATCATCCCACAGCAGTGGCACCAGCCCAATCATGCATTATGAATTGCCAATTGCTGATGCTCTAGAGGCTAAACTAGTGGTAGAAAGAGATACACTTAGAGATGAAGTTGACATGTTGAGGAAGCAAACAACACAATCACAAGCAGTACTCAAGACAACCATTAAATATTTAGTGGATTTCAAAACGAAGCAAACTGAGGCTGACCAGATTGTTAAGGTCCTGAAGGAAAAAAGGAAATTAAATTCCTACTTGGTAAATCATAGGTGAAATGTTCTTTCCATAGTTGAATAACCTTTGTGTTGTCTGTTCATGTAATCAATCAAACCATTTGTTTTAGAGATCAAGTAATAATTGTTTTTTTTTGGTTTATAATTTTATTTGAGCACAAGTCTGTATTAATTGATAAGACTCGGAGACATTTCATTTGGATTGATGTGCCAGACCTACAAATATGCCAATCGGGCTGAATGTGCATTCAACAATAGTAGTAGTATAGATGCACCATAAGTGGCACGAATCGGAAAGGGCCAAGATGCTGGCTAAAAAAGGATGCTGTTGTAGCCAAAAAAAGTACACCGGCCTGACTTATGTATGTTAGTTGCTATTATTGATCCATATACTCTATAAGTGTTTATATGTCTGTTAGTTCTGTAAATTCTTGGTTGATTTACTCGGTATTTGAATCTTGATACATCGCTTGTGTACATATCTAAATGGGATTACACATTAATTATGTTGCGCGTGACATTTGAGTTGGACATGAAGTGTTCCAAATACTCGAATTCACCTTAAACTGGATTCTAGTTTTTGAATTTGAGTATCGGCATTTGTAAACCATATTCATATATGACAGTGGAATACATCTTTGTCGTCCTTTTGAAGATATATAAAAACACATAGAATGATATATAAATATTCATATACGAATACAAAATGGATTTGAATTTAGTTGCGAGGGTAAACGTGGATGCTTATTGTCCCAAAATTCGAAAGAAGCAGCAAAATGTCCACTCCCACATCGGCTGCCCGAAGCCAAGTGTTTGGGAGATGGAAATTACTGTCTACCCATTACACAGACAATCCATCGGCCCGATTTCCACTGCTCTAAATAGGGGTAGGTTAGTAACTTCAATTAGACGTGACACGACCGCCTCTGAGCCCATTCCGACACGGTGGGCGTCAAACATGGGCGGCAACACTCATTTGATTAAAGCTCGTCTGAAAGACCTCTGTTTCTCCCTCCATTCCCCATTCATACATGGTAGGCGGCAAAACAAACTCGACTCGGCCGAAATCGATGTAGGCAAATATTTTCAATAGGGGCAGGTTTGTAACTTCACTCAGACGTGACACAACCGCCCTACCTGTCAGCCCCGTTCATACACCATGGGCGCCAACCATGGGCGCCAACCACCCTCTCCTCACCCGAAATCGCTCTGGGTAAATATTGGCGAGATGCGAGATTACCGTCCTATCCCCAACTGACGAGATGCCCAAATTTTAAATGGGAGCTAAGTTCGTAACTTTCCCATATTTCAGACAGGCCCGTCCCAAAAACAGGGTTCCCCGTACCTCTCCCTCCATTTTCCCATTCATACACTGTCCGTGCTACAACACCCCACACTACTAGGAAAAGGCCTACTAGTGGCGCACCTGTTTTGCCTACTAATGGCGCACTACAGGTGCGCCACAAGCATCACGCCATTAGTATTTTTTACTAATGGCGCACTACGTGGTGTGCCATTAGTATGTCCCATGGCGCGCCATTAGTATGCCTCCCAGGGGCCATATTTCCCCATGTGCTCTGGCTTACTAATGGCGCACCGGTTGATGATGCGCCATTAGTGTGCTCTGGCTTACTAATGGCGCTCTAGTTGGTGGTGCGCCACTAGTATGTATATTAGGGATTTTTTTTCTTTTCTGATATTTGCACAGGTTACATAATATATTACTAGACAGAATATAGATAGCACCACACAGCAACAACACATTCATCGAATACAATAGAAGATTAGTCTCCAAATACAATTCATCATATTAGTCTCCGAATTCAAAAGACCAAACAAAGATAGAACATTACAAGTCTCGAGACCGCGAGTAGCGAGTTTGTATTCACATTACAAGTCGATATCGATCATCTAAACTACCATCACATAGAAGAGAGCTGCGGTCATCACGATGAGCATCAACACAATGAAACTGGTTTTCATCCGGTTCCTCCTCCGCTCCCTCCTCTCTCCCGCTAGATAGCGCGCGTATCTAGATTCTGCCTCCGCCCTAGTGGTGTACCCTTTGTAACTTTTACCACTAAAACGGTGAACCTGTCTCCGACACTCCTCGCAGTCGTCGTAGACTCCGGGAACCTTACCCTTGTACACGACATACGACGGCATCTCTATGCACTAGCCAAACAAAATGTTATTAGCAATTCATAGACAATACATAAGCAATATATAAGTATGCAACAAAAGGATCAGAAGGGAAAAGCAAGACATTAATAGCACGATTCATGGTCCTACTAATAAATAGCATCGGTTACATCTAAGTTGAACTAATGTCCAAACCTAAGAGACATATAAGTTCATTAAAGTTTAATTACAACATGAGCATCACTACTTTCGACTCGACTCAGGGACTGGAGCATGGATGAAGCCGCCGTCTCTCGTGATGGTCATGAAATCACGGGCGTTGTCAGCCTGCATTTGTAGCGTTGTGTCTATCTCACTGTTGGACGGTTGATATCTGAGGTAGAACTGCCCCGAGGTACGAAGGACATCTTGATGGATGATTTCCGCATACTCCGACTAGATGCGAAAGAATTCTTGTCTGATGTCCGCATCCTGGATTGCCGACAAGCTTGCAGCCCAATCTTTGAGATTATTTGGTAGCAGAAGGTGATTATGGTCCCGTACGATCGCCCGCATGTGATGGAGGGCGTAGTAGGCATCCTTAATACCGCCAGGCGGCTGCTTGACGCAGGGCAACGTCATAGTGTGGGCGAACACGTGCGTGCCATACCTACGAACTGGCCTGGTGAAGATGCTTCCAGATCTGGCGTAGCCGGGGAGAACATCATCAAGAACTGACGGTCCGAGTCGAAATACGTGGCCATGGAATACTTCGGGCTTAAGAGGATGAGTGTGCAATGTGTGTCACTGCGCAAAACACGGAATGTTAGGAAAAAAAGAATGGTCGAAATCTAAGAAATCATATGTTACGGGGCGGTGAGGGGATGACTTACTCCGGAAACCAAGGCACGAAGAAGTTATCCTTATATGGGTTTGCCAGAATGATGCCTTCGAGGTAAGAACTCGTGACTTGCTGGTCCCCAGTGCTGCCCAAGATGTTGGCACGCATGTAGAAGGGGTCGACTATCATGATGTCCGGGGTCTTGTCTCTAATGATCCGCATCTCCATACTCAGCGAAGATAGCCGAACGAAGGTGTAGTGCAGTGGATGAAGGTTAAGCATAGCGAAGATGTCATCAAACCATAGGACGATCGTACCCCCGATGGCGTTATCCACAATGCCCTTGCCCTCTGGCACCTTGGCCACAAAAACTGGGTATGCCACATCATTCTCGGAGAGACGCCGCTTCTCCAAAGAAAGAACACTGTCATGCAGACTCCGCATAGCACCGGTTGCAGCATTGAGCAGATTAGTCGGTAGCATCGGCCTACCCGCCACATGCACCCTCCTCGAGATATCCTTAGGTGAAGGTGGACCGTCCTGAGCACGGATCATACTCAGTGCCGGCTGTCTGGCACCCTTGTTATTCTTTCTTTTCCGTCCCTTCTTCTTCTTCTGTAATGGGATCGAGTTCTGCTCATAGACCGCCTTCTTGAGTGTGTTGGGGCTGATAATATTTGGCACCGGGGCTATATGAGGCTTGGTGAAGGCGGCAGCTGAAGACGACGCCTGTTGCAATTTGGTTTCTCCACAGTACCAGCATGATCGCGGTCGTCTTTTTCAGGGTTGGGTTCTTGAGAAGGAGGCCCGAAGAATTCGTCACCCTACCCATGTTCGGCAAAGTACTTATCAATGTTGGTAAATGTACCATCGTCGTTGTCGTCGTCGTCCGGATCCTGTGCCATATGCATGTTCAGATCCTGTGCCATATGGATGTCCGGCATGTCCGGTAGCATTGCGGCAGTCTTGCCATGGCTTGGTGCTGGCACGACTAGGTGTGTTGTCTGCGGGCTGGTGTCCCCCGCCTCCAAACGAATTTGGCTCTTCGGCCAAAGCAGGGGCCAGCTTACGCAGACGCTGAGGGTCATCACATCATGTTCGTCTGCCCCAGCGGGTCGAATCAGAGGTAACAACTCATCGCAGCCTGGTAGCACCCGAACCAGTTCAACCCTATACACGGTGGGTGGCATCGGATTACCATGGAACACGGGGTTGCCCGGTTGAACGATTCTGCCCTTGGCGACATCGATCAACGCGACGCCCACGAAGTGCAGGAGAGTGCATGGAACGTCGGCGGTGCCCTGCGAAAACATGTAGGGCGTCAGGGATGACCAGTCAAAGGCAAGGAGATGAAGTCATCAGCCGAGAGGCTTAATTAGTTACTGTGATGGCGTCGAGCTCGGCTGATGTCGAGGCACCGCCAACGGCGGGCGTGCAACTGACGGAGGGGCCGCTTGTTGCCGAGGTGCCGGCCGGCGTACACCCGGGTGCATTAAGCTCCAATGCCTGTGCCGGCGTCGGAGACAACAATACCGACTCCACCGGAGACACCAATGGCGCCGCCTGCGCATTGTGCGAGTTGCTGGCCGTGAAGCTGGGAACCGGGAGCGGCCCCTGTTGGGCGCCCGCAATCCACGTCGTCAGCCCCTGAATCAAGGTAGGCATAATGGCGGTGAGCGTCGATCCCAGTTGTTGTTGCACTTGTTCTTGGACAATCTCCGGAATCCACGCCACTTGTGCCTTGAGTTCTTGAACCTCGCGCGACTGGCTTTCTGATCTGGTCTTTCTCTCCTTTTGCCCACCAGCGTTATAGTATGATGACCATTTTGTGGACAAGCCTTTGTCGGCCACATGACTAGCTGACGATGGCTTACTGAGCTTATCCCTATTTTTCATTATGTTCAACACCCTATTTAGAGTGCTGTCCCAAGGGGTGCTCTGAGACTACCCCGCACTACTGCTTTCAGTCTCCTGCGGAAGGAATTTCAACCATTTAGAAATTTGGCTTTATTAATTAGAATGCAACCATATGGAGCTAATTACGCGGGGGTGTATTCCTTACCAGAACATGCTCAAGCGCCCTGGTCTTTGGATCCGTGGTAAGCTCCTTTGTTACCAGGTCCTCCTTGTACCGGGCCCTGACATAGTTCCTGGTCTGCTTGTCACGATATTTCTCGAAGCGGGGCAGTAGGCCTTGCTCGGCACGCTCCGCGTCCTCCTTGTCCCATATAGGCTCCGCCACTCTGTAACCGCCAGGACCGAGTTTGTGTTCCCCTAAGTTCAACTCCCGCATTTATTTTTCCCCACTGACTTGATTCGGAGGTTGCGCTGCTCTCGCACTTGATCTTGAACTCCTTGTAGTCATCTTCGCTAATCGAAGGATTTTTCGCCTTGATCTTCTCATAACTATCACCTTTTTCAATCATTCTCTTCACCACGCTTCTCCAAGTAGACAGGGTCGTGCTCATCGTCGTGAGGGCGGCACTGTTTAATTTATTCCCTGGGAGGCGTGTTTTTGCAAAGTCAGCGCGGAACTTGTATCGTTCGTGCAGCTTTGTGAAGAGGAGGCTACGCAAATTCCCTCGGTCCTTATGCCTTAGGTTCTCGTTGTTGATCGAGACGGTGCTCCGGAGAATGCACCCGAGCTGAAGCGAGTTCCCCTTGACTAATTCTTTGGGCGCCGTTGGATGCCCGTCGGAGTTCACTTTAGTAAATTCCTCCTTGACGGTGCGGAGCACGTTCGGGCGCCGGTCCTTCCATTGCCTCTTCGATTGGCTGCCATCTGTGCGTGCGCTGCCATCATCAGTGGTGGCATCCTCGACGACACCATCAGTGGTGTCATCCCCGACGCCACTAAGGGTTGTGTAGTCAGGATCGGTGTCTTCCGTGGCGTCCTCATAGTGGTGAGGTTCTTCCTCCATCTCCTGGGACAGCTCCCAGAATTGCTTGCCCGAACCGCTGGCCTCATCGTTGTGGGCCATGTTTCGCTCTAAATAGGAAAAAAGTTTGGTCAAAAAGTTGGTTATTGTCAAGGAACAAGATCATGGTCTCATCATTTAGGGTCTGTCGACACCTAGGCATCCTAAAAGCTAAGCTTTTATCATTTAGGGTTTGTCGACGCCGAGGCACCCTAAAAGCCTAAGCTTTCATCATTTAGAATAAAGGGGCAGTTGATCCTAATTAAGTACTAAGATACCCCGGCCCATGCATTAGTCGCAAGTACCCCATATGTCCTATTTTTAGCAAAGTCATGCTAAAGTTCACGGAAAATTTTAGCATGACCTTTGCTGAAAATAGGACATATGAAGTACCCGAATTTGCTGGAACGGAAGTTAATCGACATTCCGGCAAACTCAAGGGTCTCTCGGGGTAATTGCAAAATCATTACCCCTCCCCCGCCCAGCTGCAACCCCACAACACCCCACAATATCATCACGACACGATGGTCGGAGACAAAACCCCCCAATATCATCAAAATACCCTAGTTATGAAGTAAAATTCCTGAAGTGTTCCAGGTGTAGAACCCCACAATATTACAGTAGAATCATTTGAAACCTGATCACTCGGACCACACCACATGCCACAACATACATAGTACATAGAGTTCACATCTCAGCATCGACCACACCACATGCCACATCATACATAGTACATAGATGATCCAACAGACTACATAGCACGACAATTTAAGCGTGAACCACATCATACAAAATAGAAGAACTTCACTACACAACTGAAACTCAATTAAGCTAGTTAAATGGAGTTCATCTACTCACTAGCAGTACTACTAATTGGCAGTACTTAAACTAGTTAAGCTACTCACTACAGTACTGGCTACTCACTTAAGCTAGAAGCTACAACTTAATCTATTGAGTAGTTCTTGTGCTCATCCAGTAGCAACATCTTTCATACATGATGAGTATTCATGTACCAAATTTTTATTTAAATTGAATTTTCAAATCACCAAGAGCTCTACTAGTTTCAGACTAGATTTACAGTAAATACACTAGAGTATTTGACCAGTAGTAATGTGAACTCTTTGAATTTGTAAACACTTCCAAACTTGAGCATTGAGAGTTCATAATTGCAAAAAATGTCCCTTGTTTCTGAACTTGTATTGTACTCCATTCATTCAAGCAGAAAGAAACAAACAAGGTCTGAAGAAGAATGAATCCATGATGCTTCCAGACTTGAGCATTGAGAGTTTCAGGCTAGAACTCACCTCGATGGACGCGGTCGCAGACGAGGTCGTAGACGGCGGCGGAGCAGAGTCGAGGTCGCAGACACGGTTGTGGTGCTCCGGTGGACGCGGCTGCATCAATCGTTTGAATTGGCATTCAATCAAACACCTCACAGGCAAGAACATAAGGTGGAGACAGAGAAGAGGGGATCGAGCAGAGAGGGAGAAGGCAAGGAGGGAGGAGCAGAGAGGGAGAGGTGGGACATGGAGGCGGGGGTGAGTTAGATGGGGTACCTGCGAGCGTAGAAGACGGGGGCGTCGTCGGGGACGAAGACGTCGACACTGTGGATGTTGCCACCGCGGGAGGCGATGAAGTCGGAGATCCGAGACGGTGAACTGCGCGGAGGCCAGGGGGAGGGGGCTTACAGGCGGAGGAGGAGGGGGGCTTATGGGAGGAGGAGGACGGGCGGCGGCGAAGTAGGGGCGGCGGCGCGGTGGGTCGGGCAGTGGGTCGGAGAGATGTGAGATTGGGAGAGAGAAGGACGAACGCGAGATGGACAACACACACAAGGGGGAAGGATAGTAATGGCGCACCATCCAGGGGTGCGCCATAAAAACATTGATAGCAATGGCGCACCACCAACTGGTGCGCCATTAGTAAGTTTTTTTCTGATAGCAATGGCGCACCCTTCTCTGGTGCGCCATTAGTAACTTTTTTTTTCTGATAGCAATGGCGCACCCTCCTCTGGTGCGCCATTAGTAACTTTTTCCTTTATTTTTTGTTGCATCTAATAATTTGTTTTTTATCAAATTTGTTATTTTCATGAGGACTAGAACAGAAGATATCATCAAATTTGTTTTTTATTTTTAATTGAAGACATCATCAAATTTGTTATTTGAAAATATCGTCAAATTTGTTATTTAAAAATACCATCCATATTTTTTTGGATTTTTAGTTGCATTCATTTGTGAGTTGGTAAAACATTTATGAATATGAAAAAATATCATCAAAATTTGAAAAAATATTCATGCATTCAAAAAGTGGTCGTCGGCGGCGGTGGAGCGGGGAGGGTGCGGGGGGTCGTCCGCGGCGGTGGGAGCGGGGGAGGGTGCGGGGGGTCGTCGGCGGCAGTGGAGCGGGGGAGGGTGCGGGGGGTCGTCGGCGGTGGTGGAGGGTGCGGGGGGTGCTCGGCGGCGAGGGGGATCTGGCGAGGGGGGATAGCGATCGAGATGGAGGGGGGTCGAGATCGAGTGTCCTCATGAATATTCAATGTTTTTTCATATTGAATATGAAAAAATATCATCAAATTTGAAAAAATATTCATGAATTCAAAAAGTGCCCATGAATTAAATTTAAAAATATTCATGAGTTCAAAAAATATTACCAAATTCAATACTTTTTGTGAATTAGAAATTCAATACCATAATAAACATAAATAAATTTTCATGAGGACACTAGAACAAAAGAAATATCATTTCAATATGTCGAAATACAATCGAGAAATGAAGGCTACAATTTAAATACAATCGATCTTAGCTAGCTATCTGTTCCCAATCTTCTTGCCCTTCTTTTTCGCAAATGGAGTTCTTCTGTGGAACGGACGTCCTTTAGGTAGGGTGGTCCTGCTTCTTCTTGTGGTGTATGGCACTTCATTGTCGTCATCATGTTCCATCTTCGGGTCGCCGTAGTTGTCGAAGTCTTGCTCATTAGCGACTCCATCCATCCAGATGATCTTCCTTTTTCCTCTCCTCACTACAACACGACTGGGCTTTGACGGGTTAGTAATGAAGAAGCATTGGTCCACTTGGGAAGCCAGTACCCATGGCTCATTTTTCGCGGTGACGTTTGCGCCCGCGGTCTTGGATTTGGCTTCGAGTATAACCATGGTGGTGAAATACCAGTCTTCTTTTAGGACACTCTTGGCCCATCTAACACGGCACATCGGGACCTTCTCTCCAGCGTAGCTCAGCTCCCAGATCTCCTCGATCCTTCCGTAGTATCTGTCCTTGTCGTTACCGGTGTAGGATTCCATCGTTACCCCGGAGTTCTGATAACCATCGTGCATCATGTCCTTGTCCTCGGTGTAGAATGTGTAGCCGTTGATATCGTATGCCTCATAGGTCATCAGGTTGTGCTCGGTGCCCTATGACAAGGCGAATATGAGTTTTTCTTTCATGCAAGAATCCTCATATAAAGGGTACGACAGAAGCTTCTTCTTGAACCAACGCGTGAAACATGAGTTGTGCTCTTTGATTATATCTTTGTCCGTCCTCTGTTGGCCTCGGTCATTGTACGTCTTCTCAATAAAGGTTTTGTGCTCTACCACCCAAGGATCGACCACGTCTATGTGTTGTAGCACGAATAGGTTTGCTCTTTCAAAGTCGGCGAGTCGATCCTCGAAGTCGACATGCATTTTGTGGCGACCCTCGCGGTGACCCCATCCAGCGAGCCTGCCGAGGTGCCTGTTGACAGGCAGACCAATGGGGTTCTCGATGCCTAGATAATTCATGCGGTAGGAGATGCACTCTTCGGTCAGAAAGCCCCTGGCTATGCTTCCCTCTGGACGTGACATGTTGCGAACGTATCCTTTGATGACACCATTGATCCTTTCGAACGACATCATCCTGTGCAGGAACGTCGACCCGAGTTGGATGATATCCTCCACAATATGGACCAGCAGATGCACCATAACGTCGAAGGATGCGGGCGGGAAGTACATCTCATGCTCACATAGTATCACCACGATCTCTTCCTGTAGCCTTCTGAGTTGCCTCACGCCAACCGACTTCTGAGAGATGACGTCGAAAAAGTTGCATAGGCCAAATAGCGTTTCACGGACGTGCGCGTCCATGATCCCACGGATTGCAACTGGAAGTATCTGCGTCATCAGCACGTGACAGTCGTGAGACTTCATCCCACTGAACTTCTGCTTCGCTGGGTCTCGGTATCTGCTTATCTTCCCTGCTTAACCATAAGAAAGTTTTACTCCTACGAGGCAGGTGAAAAACTGCTCAATCTCCTCCTGACTTAGAGAGAAGCACGTGGGAGGGTAGTCATTTCCGGTCTTCTTGGCCTTTTTGCCTTTGCGACGACTTTCCGTGTCCTGCTTTGCCTCATCATTATCATCATCATCATCATCATTAGCGTGAAGCTCCTCCCTGATGCCCATTGATTTCAAGTCTGCCCTTGCTTTCGGCCCATCTTTGGTCCTCTCGGCATGTTGAGCAGGGTACCAAGCAGACTCTCGCACACGTTCTTCATGCATGACATCAAGGCTGTGAGGCACACGGTGGATCTTCCAGTACAGCAAGTCCCAGAAAACAGATCTCGTTTTCCATACATTCAGCAGCGGCTCTGGCGCCTTTCGCTTCTTTCCCGGCTCTGGCGCCTTTTTCTTCTCACCCGGCAGTGGGCAATCTTTCCAATTTTTAAACAGCTCGTCTATTTCCTCGCCGCTCCTCGTACGCGGGCGTCTTCGGGGTTCGGTTTCACCATCGAATAGATCCTTGTGTTTTCTCCATGGGTCATCGTCACGAAGCCACCTTCGATGTCCCATGAACACGGTTTTCGAAGACCCGGGATCTCTATCTAGCTGGCGATACGTTGTGTCATCCATGCACCAGACACATCCAGAAAATCCGTGGACCACCTGCCCCGCGAGATATCCGTAACTGAGATAGTCGTGCACCGTCGTGAGCAGTGCGGCTCTCATAGGAAAATATTCTTTCTCTGCTGTGTCCCACGTATTGGCTGGCATTTTCCACAGAATGTCTAGCTCCTCTTTCAGCAGCCCCAGATACAGATTGATGTCGTTCCCTGGTTGTTTCGGCCCTTCAATTAGCATACTCATGTGAATGTACTTCCTCTTCATGCATAACCAGGGGGAAGGTTGTACATCCACACAAACACAGGCCAGGTGCTATGTGTGTTTCTCTGGCTGCCAAACGGATTGACTCCATCGGTTCTCGCGCCCAGCACGATGTTCCTTGGATCACCCCAAAATTCTAGATGTTCGAAGTTCAACGCTTGCCACTGGCTCGCATCCTTAGGGCGACTCAACATCTTCTCTTTTTATTTATCTCCGGATCATTTCCGTCATCTTCTCGCTTCTTCTCCTCCCTATCTGTGTGCCAATGCAGGAGCTTTGCTAGATTAGGGTCCGTGAAATACCGCTGTAGACGAGGAGTGATCCGAAAGTACCACACCACTTTTCGAGGAGCTTTCTTCCTCTTCTTGTATCGAGTGACGCTGCACACCGGACATATGGTAGACTCCGCATGCTCGTCCCGATAAATGATGCAGTTGTTCATGCACATATGGTATTTCACGTGCGGTAAATCCAGAGGACACATGATTTTCTTCGCCTCCTCAAAACTAGTCGGGCACTTGTTCCCCTTGGGAAGACGTTCGTGCCAGAATGACATGTTCTCGTCGAAGCATGCGTCGGTCATTTTGATTTTTACCTTCATCTCCAGAGCCATGAGCGTTACTTTCAAGCGGGTATCCTCGGGCCTGCATCCTTCATACAATGGAGTAACCACGTCTATCTCTAGTTGATCCAGCTTGGCTTTCTCTCGGGCGGGAGCTCTTGCGTTATCTGTCTGCTTGAGAAGCAGCTCTTGAAAATGAGGGTCCTACACCCAGTCCATTGATGGTCCATCGTCGTCTGCTCCGGCATCTTCATCTTCCTCATCATCATGTCTGGCATCTTCTACATGATGACTGTGTACAACATCACCGTCGTGATCATGTCCTGGAGATTCTTTGTCTTCTCGCCTGCCCTCGCCGCGGTGGTTGTCTTGCTGCCCTTCCTCATTTCTTGCCCGGCCCCCATGGACGACTTCATAGTCATCTTCATCACCTTGCCACTGATTTCCATCCATGAAACCATGCAAGAGCAGGTGGTCCCGCACCTGCCCGAAATCCGGGTCCGCAATAAGGCTCTTCAGCTTGCATCTTCGACACGGACATCTTATCTCCGTCTCGTTCTTCTGAAGCATCTCGGCTTTTGCGGAGCTGAAAAACCTATTCATGATACCTTCGGTCATCATGCAGACCATGGTCACCTGTGGGGTATAGCAAAACGATATTTTAGAACCAAGAAAAAATTTGGCATGACTTTCCCTAAAAATAGGACCAAAAAGAATGCATAGTGCCACAATTCTCGCTGAAACGGAAATGAAACAACATTCCGGCAAAATATTGGCAACTATCGCATTTCAAATACCGGTAACTGCAAACACAAACATATATGCAACACCATAAACATATGCAACACCACAAACATACATAGATCTAGCTAGGCCATAAAAAGTGCATGTGCACGTTGTTGGAGGGAGAAAAAAGTAGATCTACAACATAAAGAAAGCTTTCCCCTTACTTACCAATCAAAAAAAGGTAATTTAACCACTTAATTGGATGAATCTATGGTGCAAATGAGGTGAGGAGGAGGAGGCAGCCGAGACAATCTTGGAGGAGGACGTGGAGAGAATGAAGTGGGGAAAGTGAGTGTGTAGGTGGCTGTCCAAAATATATAGCTGGTCCCAGGTTACTAATGGCGCACCACCTACAAATGCGACATTAGTAACCCTGGTTACTAATGGCGCACCAGCTGGTGGTGCGCCATTAGTAGTTTTGCAAAAAAAATGATAGTAGTGGTGTGTGGGAGTCCTGGATTAGGGGGTCTCCGGATAGCCGGACTATCTCCATTGGCCGGACTGTTAGACTATGAAGATACAAGATTGAAGACTTCGTCTCATGTCCGGATGGGACTCTACTTGGCGTGGAAGGCAAGCTATGCAATACGTGTATGGATATCTCCTCCTTTGTAACCGACCTTGTGCAACCCTAACCCTCTCCGGTGTCTATATAAACCGAAGGGTTTTAGTCTGTAGGACAACAATCACAACATACAATCATACCATAGGCTAGCTTCTAGGGTTTAGCCTCTCTGATCTCGTGGTAGATCTACTCTTGTAACACCCATATTATCAATATTAATCAAGCAGGACGTAGGGTTTTACCTCCATCAAGAGGGCCCGAACCTGGGTAAAACTTTGTGTCCCTTGTCTCCTGTTACCATCCGGCCTAGACGCACAGTTCGGGACCCCCTACCCAAGATCCGCCGGTTTTGACATCGACATTGGTGCTTTCATTGAGAGTTCCTTTGTGTCATCGCCATTAGGCTTGATGGCTCCTACTATCATTGATAGCGATGCGGTCCAGGGTGAGACTTTTCTCCCCGAACAGATCTTCGTATTCGGCGGCTTTGCACTGCGGGCTAATTCGCTTGGCCATCTGGAGCAAATTGAAAGTTATGCCCCTGGCCATCAGGTCAGATTCGGAAGTTTGAACTACACGGCCGATATCTGTGGAGACTTGATCTTCGACGAATTCGAGCCACAGCTGGGCGCGCCTCACTGTCACGATGGGTATGACCTAGCTCTGCCGCCGAACAGTACCCCAGAAGCCGCGCCCGCATCAACTCCAACCCTTAGTTCGGAGCCAACTGCGCCAATCGAGGATGGATGGTTAGACACCGCCTCAGGGGCTGCAGTCTCAACGGCGAACGAGCCGAACACCTGCATAATCCTCTGCGTAGCCCGTGACTCCAAGGTGCCAGACTCTTTTTCTGACTCCGAACCGCCCACGCCCCCGCCAATCGAATCCGATTGGGCGCCGATCATGGAATCCACCACCGCAGATATCTTTCAGCACTCGCCCCTTGCCGACATTCTAAATTCACTAAGGTCTCTCTCTTTGTCAGGAGAGCCCTGGCCGGATTATGGCCAACAGGATTGGGATGCGGACGACGAAGAAATTCGACGCCCACCCACCACTCACTTTGTAGCCACTGTCGATGATTTAACCGACATGCTCGACTTCGACTCCGAAGACATCGACGGTATGGACGACGATGTAGGAGACGAACATGAACCAGCACCTATAGGGCATTGGACAGCCACCTCGTCGTATGCCATATACATGGTGGATACACCCAATGAAGGCAATGGCGACGAGATAGCGGAGGATGACCCCTCCAAGAAGCAACCCAAGCGCTGACGTCAGCGGCGCCGCTCTAAGTCCCGCCAAAGCAAAAGTGGTGATACCGACACAGGAGATAATAACACTCCGGATAGCGCCGAAGACAACAACAATCGCCTCCAGCAAGATTTAGAGCAGGAGAATGAAGCAGCCAGCTGTCCTGAGAGAGCGGCTGGCGGAGAGGAGGAGGATGACAATTACAAGCCCTCCTCCGAAGATGAGGCAAGCCTCAGCGATGATGAATTCGCCGTACCAGAGGATCCCGTCGAACAAGAGCGCTTCAAGCACAGGATTATGGCCACGGCAAATAGCCTGAAGAAAAAGCAGCAGCAGCTTCAAGCTGATCAAGATCTGCTAGCTGACAAATGGACTGAAGTCCTCACGGCCGAGGAATATAAACTCGAGCGTCCCTCCAAGAGTTATCCAAGGCGCAGGTTACTACCCCGACTGGAGGAAGAAGCGTATGATACGGCTGATCGGCCACCTCGTGGCCGCGATAGAGAGGAATTCCAGCCAAAAGCTCAGCCTCCACCCAAATGCCATCCAAATAAAAAGGCATGGGGAGATACGCCAGACCTGGGAGACATATTGGAGGAAAAAGCAAAGCATTCAAGATCGATCTATGGATCACGAGGGCGCACCACTCTACGAGACGATAAACGTCACGCCGGATACAGCAAAAGCAAATCCGGCAGGGCCGAACAAAGCGGGCAGGACCCAATCGAGCTGCGTCGCGATATAGCCCAATACAGAGGCGCCGCACACCCCTTATGCTTCACAGACAAAGTAATGGAACATCAATTCCCAGAAGGTTTCAAACCTGTAAACAATGAATCATACGACGACACAACAAATCCCGCAATACGGATTGAGGACTTCCTCCTCCACATCCACATGGCCCGCGGTGATGACTTACATGCCATCAAGTACCTCCCACTAAAACTCAAAGGACCAGCGCGGCATTGGCTCAATAGCTTGCCAGCAGACTCCATTAGCTGTTGGGAAGATCTGGAGGCCACATTCCTCGACAACTTTCAGGGCACTTATGTGCGACCACCACACACCGATGACTTGAGCCACATAATTCAGCAGCCAGAAGAGTCGGCCAAGCAATTCTGGACTTGGTTCCTTACAAAGAAAAATCAAATCGTCGACTGTCCGGATGCGGAGGCCTTAGCGGCTTTCAAGCGCAACATCCGATACGAGTGGCTAGCTCGGCACCTTGGTCAGGAAAAGCCGAAATCTATGGCAGCTCTCACGATGCTCATGACCCGCTTTTGTGCAGGAGAAGACAGTTGGTTGGCTCGCAGTAATAACATATCAAAGAACCATGGTACCTCAGATACCAAGGACGGCAATAGCAGGTCACGTCGCAACAAGCATAAGCGCCACATTAATGGCAAAAGTACTGAGGATACGGTAGTCAATGCCGGATTCAAAGGCTCTAAACCCGGTCAGCGGAAAAAGCCATTCAAACAAAGTACGCCGGGTCCGTCCAGCTTGGACCATATACTCGATCGCTCGTGTCAAATACACGGCACCCCAGACAAGCCAACCAATCACACCAACAGGGATTGTTGGGTGTTCAAGCAGGCCGGCAAGTTAATTGCCGAAAACAAGGACAAGGGGCCGCATAGCGATGACGAGGAAGAACCCCGGCAGCCGCACAATGGAGGACAGAAGAGGTTTCCCCCGCAAGTGCGGATGGTGAACATGATATACGCAACCCACATCCCCAAGAGGGAGCGGAAGCGTGTGCTCAGGGACGTATACGCGTTGGAGCCAGTCGCCCCAAAGTTCAACCCTTGGTCCTCCTGTCCGATCACCTTCGATCGCAGGCACCACCCCACTAGTATCCGTCATGGCGGATTCGCCGCACTGGTCCTAGACCCAATCATTGACGGATTTCACCTCACTCGAGTCCTTATGGACGGTGGCAGCAGCCTGAACCTGCTTTATCAGGACACAGTGCGCAAAATGGGTATAGACCCCTCAAGGATCAAACCCACCAAAACGACCTTCAAGGGCGTCATTCCAGGCGTAGAGGCCCACTACACAGGCTCAATTACACTGGAAGTGGTCTTCGGATCCCCGGATAACTTCCGAAGCGAAGAGTTAATCTTTGATATAGTCCCGTTCCGTAGTGGTTATCACACGCTGCTCGGACGAACGGCATTTGCTAGATTCAATGCGGTACCACATTATGCATCCTCAAGCTCAAGATGCCAAGACCCCGCGGAGTTATTACAATCAATGGAAACACAGAGCGCTCTCTCCGAACAGAGGAGCACACCGCGGCCCTTGCAGCAGAAGCGCAAAGCAGCCTCTCAAGGCAATCTACCAGTTCGGCGTTTCAAAGACCGGACACCTTCAAGCGCGCTCGGGGCAATCGGCAAACAGACCGCCTGATGCGATCTGAGCTCATGTAGCAATACAGCGGCCACCCCAATCCTAGCCCAACGGTGTTATTCGGGCCGTTCGTACATAATTACGCATTAAAAATACCATGGGCACAGGTGGGGAGGGGGGCACAACTGCGGCACGCCCCAAAACGCGGCCTAAACCGCACCAGGGGCTTCCCGTTTGATTATTCTTCTTTTTCTTTCAGGACTTTAATCTCTGCAAACATTGTCCGGCAGCTCTATTGCCAAACACATGATACAGCAACCAAGGAGGCAGACAACTACGGAATTCCCAGGTGGATTACAGATTTCATATAATTCCTCAGCTCGCCCTTGGAAGGGACATAGTCCTATGCTTTTGCTTATTGCACTATCTGTATCACTCTACTTTAATGCAATTTTTTAATATACAATGCATGACATTACGACTATTATTGCATTTTTATTATTATATATATATCTATATGTTCATTAATGACGCCTTGCAACCGTACACTCTGGTACGGCCAATGCACCAGGGGCTTACATACCCACAATATGGTGTGAAAAGTCCGAACACTTTCACAAGTGCGGCACCCCGAACTTATAGCATTATATGCATCAGCTCTGAATCATGTCTTTGGTGAAATGTTGGGTTTTCCTGGCTCCTATGTTTTGGTACCTTACGTTCCCCTCTATCGGCTAAGGTAGCGCTAGGAGAACTACTTCGATTGTGCGCCGGTTCCGCCGGGCTGAGCACCTCAGTAGAGAAAGCTAAAACTGACTGTCATGATAAGGCGAGAGACTGGTCGCTATTCGGCGTGGTTTTTCGAGTCCCTAAATACTTATGTCACTTAGGACGAGGGGCCGGCTCCGTCCGGCTTATAGGCGTGTATCGCGCCCCTAATTCGGCCTTCCGAATACCAGGGGCTTCGCCGAAATTTAAAATTATAGAATTCTATGGCTAAGTGCGAGTGATAAAGCATTATTAGTCTGGTTGCCTTGTTCGTTGTGCTAAGCACCTCCCTCGAAGGACCCAAACATGGGAACAAGAGTGCTCAGGTTTATGCTGAACACCCCAGCACTCGTGGCATGGGGGTAGAAGCCGAGGACTAGCCATCTCTCAGACTGGATAAATAGCCAAACAGAAGGTAATATTTTAAATTAACAGAGGCGTTGCATAGCGAATACGATACAAGTTTTCATACATACAGGATAAAACGAGCAAGTCTCATTCAAATATTACAATTTGTGAACACTCATCCGCGATAAGACGGGCGCCCGGCAGAACACCCTCGTAGTACATCTCGGGGTGGCGGTGCTCCTTGCCCTCCGGCGGCCCCTCCTTGATCAGCTTCACGGTGTCTAGCTTGACCCACTGCGTTTTTACACGGGCGAAGGCCCGGCGTGCACCTTCAATGCAGACGGCTCACTTGACGACCTCTAGCCATGGACATGCATCCACAAGCCGCCTCACCAGGCCAAAGAAGCTGTTCGGAAGGGCATCGCCAGGCCACAACCGGACTATGAAGCCCTTCATGGCCTGATCGGCCGCCTTATGTAGCTCGGCCATCTGCTTCCGCTGGTCGCTCATTGGCACCGAATGTTCGGCCTCAGCATACTGAGACCAGAACAGCTTCTCAGTCGAGCTCCCGTCCTCGGCCTGGTAAAACTGTGCGGCATCGGACACACTGCGGGGTAAGTAATCGATAATTTACTTTCACATGCTTGCTTTGCATATAGAAAGCCTTACCTGCCGCTATCTTCTTCGTCGTGTCGATCTCCTGAAGGGCCTTCTGGGCCTCGGCCATGGCACCCTTTGTGCTCTCACAGGCCGCGGCAAGCTCAGACTCTCGCGTCTTCAAGTCAAGCTCCAACGCCTCGTGCTTCGACACGAGAGCCTGGAGCTCTTGCTGCACCTCGCCAACCCGAGCCTCGTGCCTCTCTCGCTCGGTGCGCTCCTTGGCCGCCTTCTCTTCGGCCTGGGACAGCGCTTGCTTCAGGGTCGCCACCTCGGTCGTGGCCTCTGGCAAACATACAATGATCCTGTCATTTAGCAATCGCATCCTTTTTCTCATTTATAGACGGCGTATTACTTACCCTTGTTCTCCTCGAGCTGCCTCTTAGCAAGGCTGAGCTCTTTCCGGGACCCCTCGAGGGCCTCCTTCAGTACGGCGACCTCCGCAGTTAGTGCGACGGACGCCAGCAGCGAAGCCTGCATATGCATATTGACATACTTATATTAGACTCCCGCGATATTATTTGATCCTCTGTTCGGCTTTTCTTTGTGAACACCGAACAAAGCATCAGGGGCTACTGTCTATGCGGTAATATTTCTACTACATATTAAAACACTTACCTCAAAGCCTGTTAGAAGGCTAGTACAGGCTTCAGTCAATCCGCTCTTGGCGGACTGAACCTTCTGGATCACCGCACTCATGAAGCGCTTCCAACATATTGTCCGGCGCCTCTGGATGGACAGAGGTCACCGGCACAGGCGTCTCACCCCTCTTAGAAGGAGACAGCCTGCCCGAGCCCGGAACCGCTGGAGGGTCCGGCGCGGTGTTCCGCTGAGGACCGAACTCGGAGTTCTCAGGGGCCCCGTCCCCTCTGCTCCCGGAGTCCGGAAGGTCGCCTTGAGGCACCTCCGGGACTGTCTCCCCTCGATCCGGTGCCTCTTGGGACAACACCTCGGCATCGTCGGCGGGATGAGGGGAGGTGGCAGTCGGGACTGGATCGCTATCCATGTCTGACGAACCCAGGGAGCCGTCCAATGATACCTCGATATTGGCTCAGGGCGGCCTGCGTAATTGTGTTCGGCGATTAGGGAAAGCAATGTGACAAAGGAATCCTATGGGTTACTTTGGTATCTGAATACTTACGATCTCCCCTGGGGCTTGGCCCTGGGAAACCACTCGTCTTGACTTTCGTCGGCGGTGGTTGAGCTGTCCGGAAGGAGAGTCCTTCCCTTCTTGGACCCTCCGGCATCCCCAGTTGGGGCGGCCTTCCTTTTCTTGTCTCCCCCAATCGGTGGGGGAGCCTCTTCTTCCTCTTCCTCGTCTTCGGGGGAAGAGTGCGCCGCAGAATCATCGGACGGTGAGTCCGACGACGCCTGGCGTCGGGAACTCTTTCGAGCTCCCTTGGCCTTCTTGGTCTTCTCCGGCACCTTATAGGGGGCCGGAGTCAGCATCTTCATCAGAAGAGCGTCTGCGGGGCCTTCGGGCAAGGGAGCCGGACAGTCGATCTGTCCGGCCATCTTCTGCCAGTCCTGTCAAAATTACGGAAGTTTAGATCCCGCATAGAGTCGATCTATATAAAAATAAGTATCATGTGAAAGGTAAAACAACTTACCGCGTTGGCTTGGCGCTTCGTGCTGAATCCGCGATCCTCAGTAATGGGGGGAGGGACCTCAGCGCTCTTGAACAGCACCCTCGAGGCATCTTCGTGAGTCGTGTCGAAGAGCCTGTTCAGAGTTCGGTGCTGCGCCGGATTGAACTCCCACAAGGTGAACTCCTGTTGTTGGCACGGGAGTATCCGACGGATGAGCATAACCTGGACTATGTTGACGAGCTTGAGCTTCTTGTCCACCATGTTTTCAATACATGACTGGAGTCCGGTCAGCTCTTTTGAATTACCCCAGGACATGCCCTTCTCCTTCCTGGAGGTGAGCCGCATGGGGGTGCCAGATCGGAACTCGGGGGCCGCTACCCATGCGGGGTCGCGCGGCTCGGTGATCTAGAACCACCCCGATTGCCACCCCTTTATGGTTTCCACAAAGTAGCCCTCGAGCCATGTTATGTTGGGCATCTTGCCCACCTTGGCGCCTCCGCACTCTGCTTGGCGGCCGCCCACCACCTTCGGCTTGACGTTGATGGTCTTCAGCCATAGGCCGAAGTGGGGCTTGACGCGGAGAAAGGCCTCGCACACGACGATAAAGGCCGAGATGTTGAGGATGAAGTTTGGGGCTAGGTCATGGAAATCCAGGCTGTAACAGAACATGAGCCCCCAGACAAAGGGATGGAGTGGGAATCCTAGTGCGGGGAAGAAATGGGTGAGGAATACAACCCTCTCATGGGGCCTGGGGGTGGGGACGAGTTGCCCCTCATCTGGGAGCCGGTGCGTGATGTCGTCGGGCAGGTATCCCGCTCTCCTCAGTTTCTTGATGTCTCCCTCTGTGACGGAGGAGACCATCCACTTGCCTCCCGCTCTGGACATGGTTGGAGAAGGTTGAGATGGAAGTGAAGACTTGGGCGCTAGAGCTTGAGTGTGTGGGAGCGGATGAGCAGAGGAGGAAGAAGGCATGGATAGAAAGCTGAATCCTTATCCCTTTATATGGGCGGACAAAACTAAGCGTCCCCACTTGCCTGGTAAAACTTGCTTATCCCCCGAGCATCATAATTAATGGCGCGGTTGGGTTACCCACGCCCGTATTGATGAGAATCCCGTAATAAGGGGACACGATCTCTGCTTTGATGAGACGTGTCAAAAAACTGCCTCGCGTTATGTGCAGGGCTGGTTAAGAGAAATGGTTCGAATAATCACCGGGCCATGACATAACGTCATGTTGCCAAAACAAGCTAGAGGATTAGATCTGCGAAAACATTATTCTCTCTACGGTGGAATGTGGAACTTATTTTGCAGGGTCGGACACTATCCTCGTATTCAAATTCTTCTGTGATGTATTCGGAGAAGGAACCCGCCTTGCAATGCCGAAGACAACTGTGCGCCGGACTTGTCATCATTGAAGCCTGGTTCAGGGGCTACTGTGGGAGTCCTGGATTAGGGGGTCTCCGGATAGCCGGACTATCTCCATTGGCCGGACTGTTAGACTATGAAGATACAAGATTGAAGACTTCGTCTCGTGTCTGGATGGGACACTACTTGGCATGGAAGGCAAGCTAGGCAATATGTGTATGGATATTTCCTCCTTTGTAACCGACCTTGTGTAACCCTAATCCTCTCCGGTGTCTATATAAACCGAAGGATTTTAGTCCGTAGGACAACAATCACAACATACAATCATACCATAGGGTAGCTTCTAGGGTTTAGCCTCTCTGATCTCGTGGTAGATCTACTCTTGTAACACCCATATCATCAATATTAATCAAGCAGGACATAGGGTTTTACCTCCATCAAGAGGGCCCGACCTGGGTAAAACTTCGTGTCCCTTGTCTCTTGTTACCATCTGGCCTAGACGCACAGTTCGGGACCCCCTACCCGAGATCCGCCGGTTTTGACACCGACATGGTGCACGTGGTGAGTGGTGCGCCATTACTAACTAAACTAGTAATGGCGTTCTGTTCCCTGGTGCGCCATTAGTATTTTTGGAAAAATAAACAAATGTTAGTAGTGGCGCACCCACACATGGTGCGCCACTGATATATAGTAGTGGCGCATCACATGTCTGGTGCGCCATTAGTGTCCATATAATCTATAGCCCTTTTCCTAGTAGTGCAATCCCCACACCAGCCTCCACCCGCCACCCCATCCACCGCCGCCGTCCTCCACCACATCCATCGCCATCGTCCTGCACCATGCCGGAGCACCTACCAAGACTGCGTCGTCCACTGCTAGAGATGGATGTTTCTCATCCACTGCGACGGACCAATAGCCTTGCATCGTGTCCTCTCGCTTCATCGGCGCTGTCGTCCTCTTTGCCGAGGCCGCTCACACGACCTTCTCTTCCACTTCAACGGGACTTATCCCCCAATGCACTTATCTACCGTCGCAGATCTGCTTCAACGCCACCGACAGCCATCGCAACCCCGATGCCTACACGGCGCCGCAACAGAGGTGGTACTTCATATCTCCTCAACTTTTTGATCTCAACCAGAAAATAGATCTTAACTTGGTTACTCTACTTTCTTTTCAGCTCTTAGAATTTAGTTCTTTGTTCGAAGCAACCAATGGATGCTAAATATCATTTCTCCGGTTTGCAGCTTCAAATCTTCCATGGCACCGCCATAATACGGTTTAATTAATCATGCTTAGGGTTTAATTGGTCATGTTGGTTCCGTGGTGGTTTCATTAATAGAAATTGGAGGGGAAACCCTCTTTTGCTAAAAAAAATATGCTTAGAGTTTCCCCCTTTTATGATCACTATACGATCAGAATACGTGCTTCGTGTCATAATAACACTGCTCCACCCATCAAGCTAAACAAGCTTAGTTGTTCAAATAGGAATCTGATATAATCAAAACAGAGTTGTTCAATTGGTCAGCTAAATGTTACTAAATTAGTTTCGAAAATGCATGTTCGCCGCTCGGGTGTGTATCTCTACAGGGTGCCCATGGTGGGCCGGCCCACCCTGGGATTTTGGGTCGTCCTAGGCCCCTATTCCCCTCTGTTCTGCTACACGCTTCCGATCTCTACTCACCCCCAGCCGCCTGCCACGCCGGCGACTTGCCATCTCCAGACGGCATGACTCTAGGAGGAGACACCGGACTAACAGGAGGCCAGGAGCCGCTCGCCCAACAGCGTCTCCGCTGCCTAGGTGCGTCGCCGTGCCTACCTTCCCAGTCCGTTCAGGGCTCAGGTGTGCAACACCCACCAAGCCAACCCGATTTATCCTGAGATACGTCCTGAACACTCAGGAGCCACTCCTCATCACCCATTTTCTAATTGATTCATTACACATTAGGCAGGACTGTCATTAGGGTTTGTTGTGCGCTCAGTGCTACCTACACTTAATGGTTCACATGTATTTCGGTAATCTTTAGTAACTCTAAAGTTCACAGGGTTTTTAAAATTCCGACCCTTGGAACAGAAACTAGTCATTTTGGATTGTTGGTCGTAGTGACATTGACCCAGAGTACTACTGCAAGCCAGGTTTGTTGAAAATTTTACTTGTCTTTCTTACTCATTCGATATAATATCCAATTATTTACGTCGATTAGTTGCAAACAATAAGTGCTAGACAAACTTCTTCGTTCAGATTTTGGACGGTCTCTTACTGCAGTTACAATTCTGCATACTTGTCCTAGTAAGCTCACAAGTAAATGATTTATTCACTACATCTATGCTTGCCTTGTCATATTTGTTGTCAATATTCTTTTAGGGTGGACCGCCCTGTTTCTAAATACTGGAACCATAGACATGAATGAAGAGTATATCTCTATGTGATCTCTTCCATCATGTGCGGGTAACGAACACAGCATGGTATAGAATGAAAGTGTCATTTCTAGCTTTTACATAGGTTTCGATCTTTTACATGGAATACAATCTGCCTACTTGCTTTGTGTCGCACTACCAACACTCCACCCTTGAAGCTAAACATTACGCCACTCATAATTGCTTAGTTTATTTGTTCAAATACGAATTTCATATGATTCTAATGTTCCTACTTCAGTTTTGAAATGTGTGCCTGCCTATTATAGAGACTTAAGGGATTTGTATTTCTGTGTGTGGTCTGGTCAGCACGGTTGGGGAGGTGAACTTTGCATATGCAGGGGTTTATAGGGAGACACTCTCCGAGTTGAATCCGCAATGCATTCCATAGATAATCTGCCTACTTTTTATGTTTTCATGAATCTCAGATTCTGAATAGCATCATAATGATTATGAGCTTGCGCACATGAAAAGAATAAAGCAGAATAATGCCATTGTTGTCAAACTTGGCATTAAGAGACTGAAATCAAGTTTGGATGCAATGCAATGCAAACGCTCTCAACCTACAGATTCATGCTTAGAATATGTTCCTAACAGTGATTCTAAGCTAGAGGGAGACCTAAGTCAATGTAGCTCCCTAGTGGAGGAGTCATAGGAAGATGCCCTATCTTATTCACCCATCAAGGTACTTACTCTAACTTTCCAAGGTTACATTGCTTGCACATATCTTGCAACTGATGCTTTGCATTGCTTCTACTTTGTTGAACTTCCATTAGCTTAGATTACACATTGTGTATGTGAATACGCCCTGCCTATCCATTTTCAGTACATATTCCATCTGTCATCATACCATATTTATCCATTCAAATGTTGTTCTTGTGTATCAGACGTTCAAAAGGAAGAGGGCGATTGCTGATCGTGGAGGAGCACAAGCAAAGTATTTGGAAAAGGTAGTGGCACCTGATAAATCAAATAGCCCATTAGGTGTAGTTGCAATATCACCTGACCCACAAAATACCCCAACTCTCGCAGACTCTAGCCCTACTACACTGGTCATTTCTGATGCCCCAACTTAGCAGACCCCAACTGCAGCAAAAAGTATGATTATGCCAGTTGACATAGCACCAGTTGTACAACGCAGAACCCCCATTCCAGCGAAGAGTACACCAAATCCAGTTGCCAAATCCCTTTTCGAACCAGAGAGAGCCCCAATTGCAGCAAATAGGACCCCTATTCCATTTCTTCCTAGTTTAGAAGACGAAGCTTATGTTGTTGTCAGGAACTTTGTGTGCATCTTTCCTTCATGGAAATATTATACCACAGACACAGAACAATTTCCAGTCTTCCTCCGCAACTTACGCGTAAGTAATTTACTAATGTTATTCATGGTCATTACTGCATATGTTTCTGCTGACAGAAGACACAAGATTTCATTCTTTTAAATAGGCGAGGAGCAAACTTGATTGTGATGATGAGGAAGGGTTGGTTGTGCTTTTCAAGCACTCGTTGATGAAGTATCGTTCCTAGCTGAGGCAAGCGCACTTTGATGGAAAGCCTCTGAACGAAATTTCTATAAAGTCTCTGGTGCTACATTTATCCGACGGTGACTGGAATAATCTTGTTACACATTGGTCTTGGCTGCAGCATAAGGTACTGTCTATGATATCACATCACAATTTGGACTACATTTCTGCATTTTCCTTAATGTCTCACTTGTACGAAAACTGTTAGCAGAAGAACATTCGTTCTCAAGGGACCGCAGAATCTCACAACTATACTGCACACTGCATTGCTCTTGTGAGTACCTCTTGCCCTGTATGACCATACTTACTTTCATAGTTGTTTGATTATGTAGCATCACTGCACATGTTAGCCTCGTAATCGTCCATTTGGTGGACATTATAAGATCTATATGGACTCTTACATAAATTTAGAATCAACCCAATGCTTTTGAAGAGGTTTAGCTCTATAGTCCTCTTGTAAGGACTGAACGTGGTCTATCATTGTACTTACATTAACAGCTACTCCCTCCGTCCCATAATATAAGAACGTTTTGTATAGTACACCAATGTTCAAAACACTCTTGTATTATGGAAAGAGGGATTGGTTCATTTTGTAGCATTCTGCATCTTATCTCCCTCGCCCACCATTTACTAAAAAAGATCAGATCTATATTTAATCTTACCAACAAGTAGAATACACAGACAATGCCAGTGCAGAAGTGTAGCCCATTGCTCTTGTCAGCACATTTTGTCCTGTAACGCTTGTACTTCCAGGGATTGGTAGTTGATTATGTAGCATCAATCTGCATCTTATCTTCATTATCCTCTATCCCTTCCAGTATTATCATATCTATAATTACTCTCTACAAAATGTAGAGTACAGGCAATGCTTATGAAGAAGATTCTGTGCTGAAATTCTTGAGTTATCCTTCCCTTGACATGGAGAAGGGCATTATAAAGCCGGTGTTAACTGTTAATGTAAGTCAGTCCTTCTAAAGCCTTTATCCTCAACTGTTGTTTAATTTTCTCATACTCCCTCTCGTTTACTCCTGTTTAGTTTGCTATT
Organism: Triticum urartu; assembly: GCF_003073215.2. Classification (NCBI taxonomy): domain Eukaryota; kingdom Viridiplantae; phylum Streptophyta; class Magnoliopsida; order Poales; family Poaceae; genus Triticum; species Triticum urartu. Next base: position 486,764,388 of record NC_053026.1, read on the forward strand.
TCTACCAAAATGCATGTTCGTAAGAACCGTAAGTTCTAAGTTTTACTTGTAAAACCAAATTCCTTATTCATACCATGCACATTACTTAATATTCCCTATATGTATGCTTGTTTTTGTGGATCTATAATCCAGTGTGTGGTGAAGCAGCCCACGTTTGCACCTTGTCATCTCCTGTTTTATCTTACTGATGTGGCTGATGATATAAACAACATGCCATGCACATTATCCAAAATAGATACAATGATTTTCTTTGCCCTTCATCTATGCTTGTTATGTTGACATGGTAATCCAGTAGTGTCGTGAAGCTCCCCACATTATGAACAATGCCAAATTATGCTATTGATATTTTGAACTTACTCTTTATTTTCTAATTTGAAATTGGATAGAATTGAAAGAACAGTTATCATCTTTGTTTATACATGTGCAAAACCTGTCATCTCTCTGCTTTGTTTCAGGGTGATATGCCTGATGGCATGGACAAGTCTGCTGAAGGCTGTGAGATAAACCCAGCATATATTGCAGCAAAGAAGGCAAAACATCTTGAAGATAGCGAGACAACCCCAAAGTCTTGTCTTGATGTAGTGTTCAAGTTACTTGAGACTAACAGTCAGACAAGCGCATAGAATTCGTTGTCTGAATCAGTTCGACTTCTTCAGTCCCAAGTTCTAGCAGAAAGGCATTCTACAACTCAACTTCAACTTAAAGTCCTATCTCTATGGAAGGTCGCGGAGAACACAATGAGAACCTCATCGCTAAACAGCTACACCTGGAAGCTATGACCGACATGCTAGGTCGGTCTCACAGCCTTGCTCAGCAGCTTGCGTAGTAGTGCCCCCGCAAGGCTAACCTTTCTTGAACTGTCTTGGAAGTGGTCTCGATTCAGTATTATTTTGGTACGCTGCAATGGTGCCCAGCTTTTGTAATATGCTTCTTCGTTGCGCTTTATGATCACTGGTGGCGAACTTCGATGCCCACTAGATGTAATATACCTTAAATCCTTTATTGTATAGTGTAGGTTTATTCTTAGTTACTATGCCGTAATTTCTTTATTGTATAGAGTAGGTTTGTTCTTAATTCCTACTAGTTATTGCCATCATTCGCTATCTGAAAAAAATCACATGTAGCCGACCGGACCGAAACATTCGACTCTAACGAGCAAGGTTTGTGGCGGGCCACAATTGGGCCGGCCTGCGTCTTTCTTGGGCCCAAATGATTGGGGCCTTCACACATTGCGCCAGGCCCAAACTTACACCGGCCTATATTTTAGTTGGGCCTTTTGTCGACCCAGCGCTTAGTTTGGCCCAGGTAGCGTCGGTCCATTAACAGGCTGAATATTGTAGTGGCCTGTTACGGCCGAGATGAAACCATGGGCCTTTAGCAGGCCAAAATGCATGTCGGGCCTCAATTTTCACTAGGCCGTTTTGGGCCTTCAGTAGGCCGAAATGTAGACCGGGTCGTTTTGGGCCCAGCTAGCTCATGGGCCGTTACCAGGCCGAAACATATCTCAGGACTTAGTTGGCCCACTGATATCATGGGGCATTAAGAGGCCGAAAGCTTAGCATAGGCATCAACGGGCCGAATTACGCGACAGGCCTTTAACAGGCCCAAACTCACGTTGGGCTTAACTGTTGCCACCTTTAGCACGGGCTGTTAGTGGGCCCGATGTCCTGTCGGACCATATATGGCCCATGGGCAGCACGGGCCATTCCCAGGCCAAAAGTCACACCGGGCTGAAATGGGCCCATGTCTACATCAGGCCTCTAACAGGCCGAAAGTCACTGGGCTATAGTTGGGCCCAAATATTCGGCGAACAATTAACGGGTCAGATCTGGCTTCGGGCCGCAAATGGGCCCAAATATTAGGCAAGCAATTAACAGGCCAGATCTGGCTTCGGGCCGTAAATGGGCCCAAATATTGGGCGAACAATTAACGAGCCAGATCTGGCTTCAGGCCATAAATGGGCCTTTATTAAGCAGGTCGTTATTGGGCTAGTCCACTAGTACCTGATTAAGTTCTACGGGCCTTTGACTGGGCCAGCCTTTTTAACCTATATCGGCTTCTGTTGGGCCCAGCCACATGTCGACGTATCATAGGCATGTCTCCTCCAATGGACGGGCGACATCTGGCCCACTGACGAGCCGACATCTGGCCCAAATATTGGCCAATCCGAATTTTACACGTGGAAATTTCCCATTGGTTAGGGCTGTTAACGGGTTATCGGATCCAAAATCCGACCCGATAGCTTAACGTCGTTCCGTTACGGTGGATGCCACGTGTCGGTCACCCTTGACGAAAGCACTTCTATGACGCGCTATTTATCTTCATGGAAGTGGACACTTCCGTGATGATAATTTTGGTAATGTCATGGAACACTTCTACGACAGCACAGGTATGACTATCTTGATTCTGTCATAAAATCGTCATGGATGTACATGCATGACAAAAAAGCGACCTACTGTGACAAGCTCGTATCATCACGGAAGTGTATTTTTTTGTAGTGATACTCAGGGACAACACTTGTATCTTGAAATTTAGTGAGAGATCATCTTATAATGCTACCGTTGATCTATGCAAAATAAGATTCATAAAGGATAAACATCACATGCAATCAATATAAGTGATATGATATGGCCATCATCATCTTGTGCCTTTGATCTCCATCTTCAAATCACCGTCATGATCACAGTCATCACCGGCACGACACCTTGATCTCCATCGTAGCATCGTTGTCATCTCGCCAACTATTGCTTCTACGACTATCGCTACCGCTTAGTGATAAAGTAAAGCAATTACATGGCGATTACATTTCATACAATAAAGCCACAACCATATGGCTCCTGCCAGATGCCGATAACACCGTTACAAAACATGATCATCTCATACAATAAAATTTAGCATCATGTCTTGACCATATCACATCACAACATGCCCTGCAAAAACAAGTTAGACGTCCTCTAATTTGTTGTTGCAAGTTTTACATGGATGTTACGGGCTTAGCAAGAACCGTTCTTACCTATGCATCAAAAACCACAATGCGGTATAGTGATTTATTTTTGATCTTCAGAAAGAACCCTGTTCATTGAATCCGATTCAACTGAAGTTGGAGAAACTGACAACCACCAGCCATCTGTGTGCGAAGCACGTCGGTACAACCAGTGTCGCGTAAGCGTACGTGTAATGTCGGTATGGGCTGCTTCATCCAACAATACCGCCAAATCAAGAATCAACTAGTGATGGAAAGCAATATGTATATACCCACACCCCCAACTCCTTTGTGTTCTACTCGTGCATATAACATCTACGCATAAACCCGGCTCTGATGCCACTATTGGAAAATGTAGTAATTTCAAAAACATTCCTACGCACACGCAAGATCATGGTAATGCATAGCAACGAGAGGGGAGAGTGCTTTCCACATACCCTCCTAGACCGTAAGCGGAAGCGTTATGACAACGCGGTTGATGTAGTCATACGTCTTCGTGATCAACCGATCCTAGTACCGAATGTACGACAACTCCGCGATCTGCACACGTTCGGCTCGGTGATGTCCCACGAACTCACAATCCAGTAGAGCTTCGAGGGAGAGCTTCCTCAGGACGATGGCGCGATGACGGTGATGATGAAGTTACCAGCGCATGGCTTCGTCTAAACACTGCAACGATATGACCTAGGTGGAATATGGTGGAGGGGGGCACCGCACACGGCTTGGAACAACTAACTTGTGTGTTCTAGGGTGCCCCCTGCCCCCGTATATAAAGGAGCAAGGGGGAGGCCGACCGGCCCTAGTGGCTTCCAAGGAGAGGAGGAATCCTCCTCCTATTAGGAGTTGGATTCATCCTTTCCTAGTCCTACTAGGAATGGGGAAGGGGGAAGGAAAGAGAGGGAGAGGGAGAGGGAAAGAGGGGTCGCGGCCCCTCCCATAGTCCTATTCGGACTCCCCTTGGGAGGCGCCACCTCCTGGGCTGCTGCCCTCTCTCTCCCCTAAGGCCCACTAAGGCCCAATACTTCCCCGAGGGGTTCCGGTAACCCCTCCGGCACTCTGGTTTTCTCCGAAATTAACCGGAACACTTCTGGTGTCCGAATAGAGCCGTCCAATATATCGATCTTTATTTATAGGCCATTTCGAGACTCCTCGTAATGTCCATGATCATATCCGGGACTCCTAACTATCTTCAGTACATCAAAACACATAAACTCGTAATACCGATTGTCACCAAACGTTAAGCGTGCGGACCCTACGGGTTTGAGAACTATGTAGACATGACTGAGACATGTCTCCGGTCAATAACCAATAGTGGAACCTGGATCCTCATATTGGCTCCTACATATTCTACGAAGATCTTTATTGGCCAAACCGCATAACAACATACGTTGTTCTCTTTGTCATCGGTATGTTACTTCTCCGAGATTCGATCGTCGGTATCTCAGTACCTAGTTCAATCTTGTAACCGGAAAGTCTCTTTACTCGTTCCGTAAAGCTACATCCTATAACTAACTTATTAGCTACATTGCTTGCAAGGCTTATAGTGATGTACATTACCGAGAGGGCCGAGAGATACCTCTCCGACAATCGGAGTGACAAATCCTAATCTTGTTCTATGCCAACTCAACAAACACCATTGGAGACACCTATAGAGCACCTTTATAATCACCCAGTTACGTTGTGACTTTGGTAGCAGACAAAGTGTTCCTCCGGTATTCGGGAGTTTCATGATCAAATAGTCATAGGAACATGTATAAGTTATGGAGAACGCAATAGCAACAAACTAAACGATCATCATGCTAACCTAATGGATGGGTCAAGTCAATCACATCATTCTCTAATGATGTTGTAACACCCACGATGCGGCTATATCTCACACGTGTCAAAGCACGACTTAGAGGCATAACCGCATTGTAAGCAATGTTGCAAGTGAGGTAATCTTCACACAACCCATGTAATACATAAGGGAAAGAGATACATAGTTGGCTTACAATCGCCACTTCACACAATACATGAATAAAGCATTACATCATCCAGATACAATCAAGGTCCGACTACGGAACCAAAATAAAAGAAGACTACCCCAAATGCTACACAGATCCCCGATCGTCCCAACTGGGCTCCACTACTGATCAACTGGAAACGGAACAACATAACGAACTTGATCTTCATCTAGCTCCTCCTTGAGCTTGGTTGCGTCACCTGCACGGTTCAACGGCACCTGCAAGCTGGTTTTGGAAGTATCTGTGAGTCACGGGGACTCAGCAATCTCACGCCCTCGCGATCAAGACTATTTAAGCTTATGGGTAAGGTAAAGGTATGAGGTGGAGCAGCAGCAAGCGACTAGCATATTTGGTGGCTAACATATACACAAAAGAGAGCGAGACGAGAAGGCAAAGGCACGGTCGAACAACTATGATCAAGAAGTGATCCTAGAACAACCTACGTCAAGCATTACTCCAACACTGTTTTCACTTCCCGGACTCCGCCGAGAAAAGACCATCATGGTTACACACGCGGTTGATGCATTTTAATTAAGTTAAGTTTCAGGTTGTCTACAACCGGACATTAACAAATTCCCATCTGCCCATAACCACGGGCACGGATTTCCAAAGTTCATAACCCTGCAGGGGTGTCCCAACTTAGCCCATCACAAGCTCTCACGGTCAACGAAGGATATTCCTTCTCCCAAGACGATCCGATCAGACTTGGAGTCCCGGTTACAAGACATTTCGACAATGGTAAAACCAGACTAGCAAAGCCACCCAGATGTGCCGACAAATCCCGATAGGAGCTGCACATATCTCGTTCTCAAGGCACACCGGATGAGCCAGACATCGGGTAGGCCAGCCCAGAGTTGCCCCTGGTAGCTCCGGACATCGCTCAGTTTGGACCAACACTCAGAGGAGCACTGGCCCGGGGGGTTTAAATAAAGATGACCCTTGGGCAGACCTACCCAAGGGAAAGAAAAGGCTAGGTGGGAAATGGTAAAACCAATGTTGGGCCTTGATGGAGGAGTTTTATTCAAGGCGAACTGTCAAGGGGTTCCCATTACAACCCAACCGTGTAAGGAACGCAAAATCAAGGAACTTAACACCGGTATGACGGAAACTAGGGCGGCAAGAGTGGAACAAAACACCAGGCATAAGGTCGATCCTTCCACCCTTTATTAAGTATACAGATGCATTAATATAATAAGAGATATCGTGATATCCTAACAACAATCCATGTTCCAACATGGAACAACTCCAATCTTCACCTCCAACTAGCAACGCTATAAGAGGGGCTGAGCAAAGCGGTAACATAGCCAAACAACGGTTTGCTAGGACAAGGTGGGTTAGAGGCTTGACATGGTAATATGGGAGGCATGATAAAGCAAGTGGTAGGTATCGCGACATAGGCATAGCAAAAGAGCGAGCAACAAGCAAGCAAAGATAGAAGTGATTTCGAGGGTATGGTCATCTTGCCTGAGATCCCGCAAGGAAGAAGAACGAGTCCATGAAGAAGACAAACCGAAGCTAACGCGAGAAGTAACCCGGAAAAGAAGCAAACAACATAGTAACCAACCTTCACATAAGCATGGCACGATGCGCAAACAAGTATGATGCATGTCCGGTTTAATGAGGCATGGCATGGCAAAGTGCACAAACAACACTACAAGTTAAGTGGAGCTCAATATGCAACTCCGTTGCATATTGACGAAACACCACATGACTTATTTAGTTCGAACTTGTTTATGTACCCAACAATATTAAATGTTGTTAGCATGGCAAGAGGTGAAGCATAATGAAACTATCTATCTAGGCAAGTTTAAATGAGGCCGGAACAACAAAACAACAAGTCCAGAAACTCCTCATGTGCATATTTTAGGTTTGGTACTGATCTGCCCTAAACACAATTTTAGGAGTTTTTAAACATGCAAAGCAAATACACCATGTTAAACTAGGCATTTTTCTACCCCATTTACATATAAATTTTATTAAATTCCGAGTAACGGTTATTTAGCTATGAAATAAATCATTTTAGCATGGCATATGGATAAAATTACACAAACAGCATTTTAGACATTTTAAACATAGATGAAACTGACATATTATGAAACTAGACACAATTTTAAGCATTTTTCATATATAAATTGTTTTAATCCGATGCACGGATAATTAGTTATTAAATGCATGAACAACAAGAGGTAATCTGTAAATGTGCAGTTTTCTGTAAATAGCAAAATTTGTTCATAGCAGAAAAAATATATATATCGGCCGAATCTGTTCTTGGGCCAACAGAGAGGCGCTGGGGAGCAGCTCACCCCTTGGGCTTCGGCCCGGTTCGCTGGAGAGGCTTGTGGATCTGGCGGCCCATGGCGATGGCAATGCAGAGGCGGGCGCTGGGCCTTGCAGGTTTGGGCCGCGGGCAGGCTGCAGTGGGCCGACCCATGAAGGCAAGGCGAAGGCGTGGGCCACGAGCGCGAAGAGGAAGCAGGGAAGCGATGCGGTCAACGGGTGCGGCGAGGCCCTCGTCTCTTCGTTCGAATCAGGAGAAGCACGCGCGACAGCGCGAGAGGAACCGGGCGGAGGTGAGGAACCCTTGGCGCGAATCCATGGAGATGCTGGACGCCGATGATGGGGCGCAGGGGTCTAGGACCCGTGAGGAGAAGAGGGGCGGCCATGGCGTTCCTGGGGCTTGGCCGGCTCGATGAAGACGAGAAGCAGCGGGTCAACGCAGGCGGCGGCTCGCTGCAACGCAGGGACGAGGCGGCGCTATACTTGGCGCTATCTCCGGTGACGCGAGAAAAGCGAGGGAGGCGGAGAACGTGCTTGGACGGCACCGGTGCAGGGACGACGCTGGGACAGACTTGGTGCGGCGGAGCTCGTGGCCATGGCGAGCAGAGCACCTGCAAAGGGGAAGAGAGAGGTCAGGGACGGGCGAGAGGAGAGGAAGCACGGGAAGGAGAGGGGCGGCACTGTTCCTGGTGGAAGAGAGAGGAGGCAGGGGCTTCGGGAGAGCGAGGAGGATATCTCCACTCCTCTGGATCAAAGAGGGAGGTTGAGGCTCTCGATCCAATCGGTATCGAGCGCGGGGTCGATCTGAGAGGGAGAGGTGGGGGTTGCTGGTTGGATCGACACTGAATACAAGGAAAGTGGCGGTGGCGTGGGGAATGGGATGGATGGGACAAGGTGGAGAATTTTTAGGGTTGTCCAAAATGACTAAGAGTGGACTACAAATAGTAAGTCAGATCAGCTTAGGCCGGTTAGGTCTCTCCGATCGTAATCAGACGGTCGCGAGTAAAATAGCTAGGGAGTCCAAAAGAGAAAGCGATGATGATTTAGGGATGTTTGGGGATGATCTGGACCCGACGGTAGTGGTAGTCCGGGTCGGGTCCGGGACAACTATCGGACGCGCGCGCGAGGAGGGTCGATGCACTATGCAGAGAGGGTTTCGGGGTCTGGCGGTTGATAGCGGACTGTGCAGAAACCTTTGGGCTAAGAAGAGGGAGACCCGGCGACTGTTTCCGGAGACCGAAACCGTCCGACGTTTCACCGACTATAATGTCGCTATAGTTATCCGTTTGGCTATCAAACGAACTCCGAATGCGATGAAACTTGATAGGCAGTCTATCTACACTATGATAAGACCACACGCCAACTTTTAGCCCAATCCGAGACCAATTTTCGGCCACTTATAAAATAATATTTCGAACATGCCGCGAGCGCGTGCAAGTGTGGTTGGGCTCAGAACGGTCAACGGAGAGGACGAGGCGACCGGGACGGATGCAAGTTTTGAAAACATGATGATGCAATGCACATGATGACATGACAAAATGCAACACGCAAGCGAATGACACGGCAAAGACAACGAATAACTGGAAGACACCTGGCGCAACGGTCTCGGTGCGTCACAACACTCCACCACTACGAGAGGATCTCGTCCCGAGATCTAGAATGGCACCGGAGGGGAAAAGAAGAGGAAGATAAGAGGTAAAACTAAGTTGCTTATTTGACAAACGAGTGAAACCAAAGAACCTTGAGAGGTTAAGCCATTTCAAGAAAAGGATACAACGGAGATAAACAAAGTTGAGAGCACTTCGTTAGGAAGGAGGAATAAGGGAGAACAAATTCGGGCAGCACTCCGGTTGAAAAGTGATATGAAACTTGATAAGATGAAAAGAAGTTGAGCGGAGAGGCGCAATACTCCGGTTAAATGGATAAGCAAAGGAAAGAACACCATTCGAGATGATGGAGAAGTGAGAAACATCACAATGCCTCTGGAACAAATGTAGGAATGCAATCAAAAGAACGGAGGAGAAAACCACATCTTCTACCTCAAATGAGCTTGGAAAAAAATCCTCTTTAGGAGAAGGGTCGAACGAAGATAACAAAGAAAAAACAAGGTTGTAGTGGGCTTATGGAGAACATCTCAAAACTAAGAGGTGAAATTCTGCCACTAACGGAAACAATAGATTGGATTGGTATGAACAAGGAGACGAGAAAACTTATCTCACCGGGAGGATAAATGAAGAACTTGGGTCATTTATAAGCACCATAAATAGAAGCAATCCTTAGGGAAGGCTTTAGGTGAAATATAACCCAAGATAACTCCAAGAAGAGATTGATGGATTTAAAATACCTCATTCTTAACAACATGTGAATCATGAAACATGAACTCAAATTATCAAGAATGGCATAATACCACATCCGATGATACGGTAGAAAGAATTGCACTCCGGATATCAAGATGAAGAATGCTTGAGCTCCTCTGAAAAGAATCTTGATGAACACTTCGAGAAGGAATTAAATTCTTTATGAACCAACATGTAGAGCCTCCATGAAAAATGCCGGTAATAAAAGAATGATCAAACGAGAGGAAAGATAAGATGAAAACACAAGGTGAAGCCTTGCAATGATTAGATGGATCTTTGTGATGGTTAGAGCTTGGAACTCCGGGAAAGGAAAAGATGAAACAATTGAAACCTAGAATTTTTTATGAACCTCCGGAATAAGGAGTTGAATACACTCGATGAAACAAGAATAAGAATTACATTATGCTTATCCTTCACCAATTTAAATGATGACAAGCAATGGATTTGCCATACTACTTATTCTCGTAGAAAGTTTAAGATAGATATTGCGCAACTTGGAAAGGTCTTCAACGAACCATCGGTAGGATTGAAACAACGAATAAATAAATATGATAAAGGAGGAAGAGAAATCTTGAACGAAACACCGTAAGAATTGAAAATGAACGAAGTAAAGGGATGTATCACCGGTAAGAATTATGAAATGAATGAAGATACTTGAGAGAATCTAGATACATGTGAATGAAGGGATCACAAACTGATTAGAGATCACTTGAACGATGCACCGGTAAGATTTGGATAACTAGAGCTGAAAGCTGGAATGAATAATTCTGAGATGATGGGCTCCGGATAATCACACTGAAAAATACTCCAGAATTACTCCTGAAGGGTGAAAAGAATTCTCACAATCAAAAACAATAATGAGAGGATGACACGAATCTAGAGCCATGGATCCTTGAGAGAACAGATAAGATATGGAGGAAAACTCTTCTTCGGTCTTCAAATGTTGAGAATGATGACGAGAACCACCTCTGAGAATTGTTGAGGCACTCCGGGATGATGAATTTAAAGGATGAGCCAAACAATGAAAAGAATTTGAAAGATCTTGTAGAAAGACATTTGAATAATGAGAAATCATTCTTACATCAACTTTGAAATGAATTTGAGAATAACTCCGGTAAAATTAGAAGTGTCAGGTAAGATCCTGGAAAAACACCTGTGGGTTAGGGCCCACTCAAAAGATACACCGTTGAAATGATTACTTGAAAAGGAGAATGCACCGGTTGAATTAAATGGTTTGAATGCGATAACATCCTCGAAAGAGCTTGAACGAAAAGAGAGTGGAAACATGAATCTTCTGAGCTATCTTCGGCACTCCGGAACAAATGTATAGCGGGAGGTGAATGATTAAGAGGTGCACCCGCATGAGAAGGCATTTGAAACGAGGAAAGGAATATGATCAACACTAAAAGCTTGAATTGAGTTCACCGGAGAAGAAAGAGAATGAATAATGATGAACTTGAGGTTCCGTTAGGATCTTCATGAGAATCACCGGGTAAGAGCATTGACGGAAAAGAATGGAGAGACTTCATAATCATAAGATAGATACTTGATAAAGGAATCTAGATCCTTGAAGGAAAAGGGTGGGAGGGCGGGAAACACAAAGGCAGCTTGGGACATATAAAATGAGCACCGTTGAGAAGAAATGATAATTGGTCTTGCGGATGTTGAGATGATCGGATCCACTTGAAGAGAAAACACAGCGGTTGAAAAGGAATTGAAATGACAAACTTGAAGATCGAGAGGGCTTAGTATTCACATAGAGGTATGAGAACACCACTTAGGAAAGGTTTGGAATCCACATTTGACTTTCAAGCAACTCGAATACCACAACTCCAAACAAAAACAAAGGATTGGCTTGCAGAATAAGCCGGAACAAACATATGATAGAGATTTCGTCCGAAGTTTTCGTGGTGGGGCCCACACGGGCTCAATCATACAACACCATCATGTACAAGATAGTGCACATGACATATGATGTGTCCCCGAGTCCGCATAGCCAAGGACTCTTTAAGACACAACGAGACCACTGTAAAACCAACCGTGGATAGGCGGACCACTAGATGTCGAACCCCAATTTCATATCATACATCTGTCGGAAAGATATCCTAAGAACTACTTGAATTCCCACTTATAAACTCCTGAAACTTTCCGGTTATGCAATCAGGTGTTGGGGATACAGGGGAAGCATAATATCTCACCCAAAACTAACAAATCCTACATCCAGGTATATCCATCCTTCAACACATAACCAAGAAACCTTCGGAAATCATTTACCTCAACCTTTGAAAAGCATCCGTTATACGAGTTATGGCAATACTCCCGAACTCCCGCCCCAGTACAGGGTGGCATCGAGGTTATCTCACCAACAACTTCATAAAAGAGATTTTCGATGTCGGCGAAAAGCTCAGGTATTCCAGAATTGCGACAATAAAATTGTGACGACAACTCTACGTCAGGATGCCTCACCAGAGCGACGAAGGGACTGAGGAGTAAAAAGAATCCTACTCTTCGATATATATATATATATATATATATATATATATATATATATATATATTCTTATAAGACTCAAAACATATTTCTAGACTCAACAACGCCAACGATTTGATCATGCAGGGGGCTCCTAAGTCGGGGAAGGCTCTGATTACCAACTTGTAACGCCCACGATGCGGCTATATCTCCCACGTGTCGAAGCACGACTTAGAGGCATAACCGCATTGTAAGCAATGTTGCAAGTGAGGTAATCTTCACACAACCCATGTAATACATAAGGGAAAGAGATACATAGTTGGCTTACAATCGCCACTTCACACAATACATGAATAAAGCATTACATCATCCAGACACAATCAAGGTCCGACTACGGAACCAAAATAAAAGAAGACTACCCCAAATACTACACAGATCCCCGACCGTCCCAACTGGGCTCCACTACTGATCAACTGGAAACAGAACAACATAACAAACTCGATCTTCATCTAGCTCCTCCTTGAGCTTGGTTGCGTCACCTACACGGTTCAACGGCACCTGCAAGCTGGTTTTGGAAGTATCTGTGAGTCACGGGGACTCAGCAATCTCACGCCCTCGCGATCAAGACTATTTAAGCTTATGGGTAAGGTAAAGGTATGAGGTGGAGCAGCAGCAAGCGACTAGCATATTTGGTGGCTAACATATACACAAAAGAGAGCGAGACGAGAAGGCAAAGGCACGGTCGAACAACTATGATCAAGAAGTGATCCTAGAACAACCTACGTCAAGCATTACTCCAACACCGTTTTCACTTCCCGGACTCCGCCGAGAAAAGACCATCATGGTTACACACGCGGTTGATGCATTTTAATTAAGTTAAGTTTCAGGTTCTCTACAACTGGACATTAACAAATTCCCATCTGCCCATATCCGGGGGCACGGCTTTCAAAAGTTCATAACCCTGCAGGGGTGTCCCATCTTAGCACATCACAAGCTCTCACGGTCAACGAAGGATATTCCTTCTCCCAAGACGATCTGATCAGACTTGGAGTCCCGGTTACAAGACCAGCAAAGCCACCCAGATGTTCCGACAAATCCCGATAGGAGCTGCACATATCTCGTTCTCAGGGCACACCGGATGAGCCAGACGTCGGGTAGGCCAGCCCAGAGTTGCCCCTGGTAGCTCCGGACATCGCTTAGTTTGGACCAATACTCAGAGGAGCACTGGGCCGGGGGGGTTTAAATAAAGATGACCCTTGGGCGGGCCTACCCAAGGGAAAGAAAAGGCTAGGTGGCAAATGGTAAAACCAATGTTGGGCCTTGCTGGAGGAGTTTTATTCAAGGCGAACTGTCAAGGGGTTCCCATTATAACCAAGCCGTGTAAGGAATGCAAAATCAAGGAACATAACACCGGTATGACGGAAACTAGGGCGGCAAGAGTGGAATAAAATACTAGGCATAAGGCCGAGCCATCCACCCTTTACCAAGTATATACATGCATTAATATAATAAGAGATATCGTGATATCCCAACAACAATCCATGTTCCAACATGGAACAACTCCAATCTTCACCTGCAACTAGCAATGCTATAAGAGGGGCTGAGCAAAGTGATAACATAGCCAAACAACGGTTTGCTAGGACAAGGTGGGTTAGAGGCTTGACATGGCAATATGGGAGGCATGATAAAGCAAGTGGTAGCTATCGCGACATTGGCATAGCAAAAGAGCGAGCAACTAGGAAGCAAAGATAGAAGTGATTTCGAGGGTATGGTCATCTTGCCTGAGATCCCGCAAGGAAGAAGAACGAGTCCATGAAGAAGACAAAAGGACGTAGTCGTACGGATCCTCACAACTCCGGAACGAAACCGAAGCTAACGCGAGAAGTAACCCGGAAAGAAGCAAAAAACATAGTAAACAACCATCACATAAGCATGGCACGATGCGCAAACAAGTATGATGCATGTCCGGTTTAATGAGGCATGATATGGTAATGTGCACAAACAACAGTACAAGTTAAGTGGAGCTGAATATGCAACTCCGTTGCATATTGATGAACCACCACGTGACTTATTTAGTTCAAACTTGTTTATGTACCCAACAATATTAAATGTTGTTAGCATGGCAAGAGGTGAAGCATAATGAAACTATCTATCTAGGCAAGTTTAAATGAGGCCGGAACAACAAAACAACAAGTCCAGAAACTCCTCATGTGCATATTTTAGGTTTGGTACTGATCTGCCCTAAACACAATTTTAGAGTTTTTAAACATGCAAAGCAAATACACCATGTTAAACTAGGCATTTTTCTACCCCATTTACATATAAAGTTTATTAAATTCCGAGTAACGGTTATTTAGCAATGAAATAAATCATTTTAGCATGGCATATGGACAAAATTACACAAACAGCATTTTAATAATTTCTAACATAGATGAAAGTGACATATTATAAAACTAGACACAATTTTAAGCATTATTCATATATAAATTGTTTTAATCCGATGCAGGGTTAATTAGTTATTAAATGCATGAATAGCAAGGGGTAATTTGTAAATGTGCAGTTTTTCTGTAAATAGCAAAATTCGTTCATAGCAGAAAAAAAAATATCCGGCCGAAACTGTTCTTGGGCCAACAGAGGGCGCTGGGGAGCAGCTCACCCTTGGGCTTCGGCTCGGTTCGCTGGAGAGGCTTGTGGATCAGGCGGCCCATGGCGATGGCAACGCAGAGGCGGGCGCTGGGCCTTGCAGGTCTGGGCCACGGGCAGGCTACAGTGGGCCGACCCATGAAGGCAAGGCGAAGGCGTGGGCCACGGGCGCGAAGTGGAAGCAGAGAAGCGATGCGGTCAACGGGTGCGGCGAGGCCCTCGTCTCCTTGTTTGAATCAGGGGAAGCAAGGCGACGCGCGAGAGGAACCGGGCGGAGGTGAGGAACCCTTGGCGCGAATCCATGGCGATGCCGGACGCCGGTGACGGGGCGCAGGGGTCCAGGACCCGTGAGGAGAAGAGGGGCAGCCATGGCGTTCCTAGGGCTTGGCCAGCTCGATGAAGACAAGCAGCAGCGGGTCAACGCAGGCGGCGGCTCACTGCAACGCAGGGACGAGGCGTTGTTGTACTTGGCACGATCTCCGGTGACGCGAGAAAAGCAAGGGAGGTTGGAGAACGTGCTTGGACGGCACCGGTGCAGGACGACGCGGGGACGGACTTGGTGCGGCGGAGCTCGGGGCCATGGCGAGCGGAGCACCTGCGGTCAGGGATGAGCGAGATGAGAGGAAGCATGGGAAGGATAGGGGTGGCACTGTTCCTGGTGGACGAGACAGGAGGCAGGGGCTTCAGGAGAGCGAGGAGGACCTCCACACCTCTGGATCGAAGAGGGAGGAGGAGGCTCTCGATCCAATCGGGATCGAGCGCGGGGTCGATCTGAGAGGGAGAGGTGGGGGTTGCTGGTTGGATCAACGCTGAATACAAGGAAAGTGGCGGCGGCGTGGGGAATGGGATGGATGGGACAAGGTGGAGAATTTTTAGGGTTGTCCAAAATGACTAAGGGTGGACTATAAATAGTAAGTCAGATCAGCTTAGGGTGGTTAGGTCTCTCCGATAGTAATCAGATGGTCGCGAATAAAATAGCTAGGGAGTCCAAAAGAGAAACCGATGATGATTAAGGGATGTTTGGGGATGATCCGGACCCAACGGTAGCGATAGTCCGGGTCGGGTCCGGGACAGCTATCGGACGCGCGCGCGAGGAGGGTCGATGCACTGTGCAGAGAGGGTTTCTGGGTCTGGTGGTTGACAGCGAACTGTGCAGAAAGCTTTGGGCTGAGAAGAGAGAGAGACCTGGTGACTGTTTTCGGAGACCGAAACCGTCCGACGTTTGACCAACTATAATGTCGATATAGTTATCCGTTGGGCTATCAAACGAACTCCGAATGCGATGAAACTTGATAGGCGGTCTATCTACACTATAATAAGACCACACGCCAACTTTCAACCTAATCCGAGAATTTTTTTCGCCCACTTATAAAATAATATTTCGGACATGCCGCGGGCGCGTGCAAGTGTGGTTGGGCTCAGAACGGACAACGGAGAGGACGAGGCGACCAGGACGGATGCAAGTTTTGAAAACATGATGATGCAATGCACATGATGACATGACAAGATGCAACACGCAAGGGAATGACACGACAAAGACAGCGAATAACTGGAAGACACCTGGCGCAACGGTCTCGGGGCGCCATAGATGTGATCCCATTAATTAAATGAAAACTCATGTCTATGGTTAGGAAACATAACCATCATTGATTCAACGAGCTAGCCAAGTAGAGGCAAACTAGTGACACTCTGTTTGTCTATGTATTCATGCATGTACTAACTTTCCGGTTAATACAATTCTAGCATGAATAATAAACATTTATCAGGATATAAGGAAATATAAATAACAACTTTATTATTGCCTCTAGGGCATATTTCCTTCACCTTCAACATGTGGTGCTTGCCCCCCATCTTTTCTAGCCAAAAATTCCGCACTAAGTAGAGATACTACTTATGCATCCAAAAATCCTTAAACCCAAATCATATTTTCAAGAGTCCACTATATCTACCTATATGTGGTATTCTTTTGTCGTTCTAAGCAAATTTGTATCTGCCATCTCTAATATTCAAAATAAATTAATCTTTTGTGTGCTTGTACCGCTCACGAGGCGGTGAGGGCTGGCCAATATTTTCCATGCTAGATGTGTTATTCTCACAATGAGTGTTTATTCACTTTATTGCACGAGAGTAAGGCAAAGGTATTAGGGATGCCCAGTCCAGAAATGCAAAAATGAATTTACTTTATGTTGTCAAATAATAAATTCCTTGGGAAGTGTTGGTATGGAGGGCACGCGTGGATACGGTTAGCCATGGAAAGTGAAAGTATGGTGGAAAAAGGAATAAACTTTATTTTCTTTTTGGGAACCGCCTATGATATATCTAGCATGGAAAGTGTTGGGAGCTCTAAGTCGTTTTCATTGGTGGGAAAAGTATTCCCCTCAAAATGTTGTTGTCTCTCAATTTTCGCTTTGAGCTCTGGCACCTCTACAAATCCCTACTTCCCTCTGCGAAGGGCCTATCTTTTACTTTTCAGTATTTACTTTTATGCAAACAGTCAAAGTATTCCTCTCTATTCCTTTTTATTTTCTCTTTTGGTAAGCATCATGTGGCGAGGAAAGTTCTAGGCACATATGTCCAGCTGAATATGGGTAGCATGAGTTATTATTGTTGACATCACCCTTGAGGTGAATACGTTGGGAAGCAAAACAATAAGCCCCTATCTTTCTATGTGTCCGGTTGAAATGTTTTGCTCATGTGTACAAGGTGAGTGTTAGCAATCATAGAAGACTATATGATGGTTGAGTATGTGGAGCTCTTACTTAAAATCTGTTGAATAAGTTGAATTGCAATTGCTTGGTGACTCAGAACATAGGTTGTTGGGTTTCAAGAGAATTCATTGTTTGAACCTTAACATGTGAATTGGTTGCCACTATAACATGAGAAGTTTCATAAGAAAGAATTGTTGTTATGACGCTAGGAAAAGTGATTGAAATTGTCATCGATCAAACTTATGAACTTTGCAAGCATTCACACTTCATAAAATATTTCTTTTATCATTTACCTACTCGAGGACAAGTAGGAATTAAGCTTGGGGATGCTGATACGTCTCCAACATATCTATAATTTATGAAGTATTCATGATGATATTTCATCATTCTTGGGTGTTTTACAATCATTTTTGGGACTAACCTATTGACCCAGTGCCATGTGCCAGTTGCTGTTTTTTGCTTGTTTTTTACATCACAGAAAATCAATATCAAACGGAGTCCAAACACCGCGAAACCTATTCATGGATTTTTTTTATGGACCAGAGGGAACCCAATGGCCCATTGCAGCACCTGGGGGGTGCCTCGAGGGGGGCACAACCCACCAGGGCGCGCCAGGCCCACCTGGCGCACCCAGGTGGGTTGTGCCCACCTCGGTGGCCTCCTGTACCCTTTCTTTGCACTATAAATTCCCAAATATTCCGAAACCCCTCGAGGTTAACCTAGATCAGAAGTTCCGCCGCCGCTGGGCTCCGTAGCCATCGAAAACCAATCTAGACCCGTTCCAGCACCCTGCTGGAGGGGGGAACCATCTCCGGTGGCCATCTTCATCATTCCGGCGGCCACCACGATGAGGAGGGAGTAGTCCACCCTCGAGGCTGACGGTTTGTAACAGTAGCTATGTTTTCAATATCTCTCTCTCTCTCTCTCGTGATCTATATCATGGGCTTTGTTGATATTGTCTGATCATATGATGTTTCAACCCTCTATACTCTTGTTATGATGAATTGAATCTTTACCCTTCAAAGTTTTGTTTTGTCGGATTGAATATTCAGAGATGAGAACACATGATATATGTCTTGCGGTATGAATACTTGAGGTGACAATTGGGGTATCTTATTGATTCACTTGACATATGTTATGGCATTCAACTCGTGGATTCCCGCGGTGATATTGGGATAATCTATGCATAGGGGCTGATGCACATTTTTCTCTGGTACAAACTTCGGGGTCTCTTTGTAGTTCCTTGTGTGGATCGAGTGTTACGAATATGAATTTTCTTTGGTGCTATTCTAGTACGAACTCTAGGATAGATCGAACAGAAAGAATAGCTTTGAGGTAGTCTCGTACCCTACAAACAATATTTATCTTTTATTCTCCGCTAATAGGAACTCGGGAGTGATTCTTTATTACACTTTGAGGGATAATCATATGATCCAGCTATGTTAGCACTGTTGTGATATTGCACTAGCGAAATTACGGACCCTAGGCCTCATTTTTAAGCATTGCAACATCGTTTTTGTGCCCGTTTACTATTAGTGACCTTGATGTTTTTATAATTTCAGATTACAAAAACCAATATATACCATCCATATTACACTTTTATCACCATCTCATCGCCGAACTAGTGCACCTATACAATTTGCCATTGTATTGGGTCTATTGGGGACACAGGAGATTGCTTGTATTTGGTTGCAGGGTCATTTGAGAGAGACCATCTTCATCCTACACCTCTCATGGATTGATAAACCTTAGATCATCCACTTGAGGGAAAATTGTTACAGTCCTACAAAACTCTGCGCTTCGAGGCCGAACACGTGTCTACAAGAATAAAGTTGCATAGTAGACATAAGCTCCCACTAAGCTTCTGTATCTGGTACTGTCTTCCTCACTCAAGGGTTTTCCCTCAGTGAGTGACAGTTTTTCTGTGCTAGATAGTGGTGTTGGTGAAGTCTTACATCCTTGCGACCCAACTCTCCTTACCAGATCAGTAGCATACTTTTCCTGAGAGAGATGCAGACTGTCTCCATGTCTTTTTACTTCAATTCCCAGAAAGAAGTGTAGATCTCCCAGATCCTTAAGAGAAAACTCAGCACTCAAATTCTTTATCAGACCTGACATAGCTTCATTAGATGAACTAGTGACAATGATATCATCAACGTAAATAAGAACAAATATGGAGTTATTTGACTTATTGTAAGTGAACAAGGATGTGTCAGATTTTGAAGGAAGAAAACCAAGTGCCTGCAGTTTCTGATTTAGTCGTGAGTACCACGCCCTGGGAGCCTGTTTCAGTCCATATAGACCTTTGTCAAGCTTGCACACATAGGATGGGTTGCTTTTACTTTCAACCCCGGGAGGTTGCCTCATATATACTCCCTCTTCTAGAACACCATGGAGGAACGCGTTCTGTACATCTAGCTGTCTAAGGCACCATCCCCTGGAAACAACAATAGATAATATAAGGCAAATAGTGGCAGCTTTAACAACGGGACTAAAGGTGTCCTCATAGTCTATGCCATACAGTTGTTTAAAGCCCTTCGCAACAAGTCTGGCCTTGTAGTGATCTATGGTTCCATCAGATTTTCTCTTTATTATGAAAACCCATTTGGAATCAATCAAATTTTTACCTCATCATGGGGGAACCAAATGCCATGTTTGATTTTTGTGGAGTGCCATGTATTCTTCTTCCATGGCCTTCTTCCATCGTGTATCGCTGAATGCCTCCTCAGGAGTGCTAGGTTCACCTGTGGAACATGCCAAACCAAAATTCACATCTTGTATGTATTTAATAGGTTTAATTACCCCTTTTGGTAGACGTGTACGCGGGACAGTAGTTGTAGGGAGCGCAGAAGATCCTGCTGACACATGAGAAGGAGGTGATCCCGAGGTGGATCCTGTCGGCACTGCTGTAGCATCCTCATATGGATCGATGGGATCTTCTGTGGCTCCAGACGCCACCGGTTTAGTTGCATGCAGCACAGAAGATCCTGCGCAAGGCTGCCTGCCAGGCTGCCCATCATGACGTGATGATTGGTTGGGCCCAGGAGAATCTGTGCCGGACCGCGGGCCAGGGGACAGGGCAGGATCAGTGCCGGGATCCGTGCCTATCTCGCGCCCGTGTGGTGGAGGGCTTGTCTGTTGCTGCCACCGCACGTAGTGGGGGGCCCGCTTGAGGCCCAGCGAGTCCTAGTGGGCCTGGTGTCCATGCTAGGTTGGTGCGAGCCGATGGAGGGGCGCCGCGTGCCGCATGTGGGTTCGCTGACACCACGCCTGACGGGCGACACGGGCTCCAGCGCCCTGCCGTCCTGTCATTTCATCGATCCCGAAGAGTATCGACTGCGGGGCTCCTGCGCTGCTGATCCTGGGAGGATTTGTCCCCCGGTACTGGACACATGAAATGTGACACGTTTGGAGCTCTTTCTTCACCGTTTTTTCACCATTTTCTTCACCGTTTTCTACTGCATCATCACAAAGCTCATGCTCACGGTTATGAGAGTTAGTCAATGGTTGATCATCCAAATTATTTTCCCCTAGATCTAGGCCGGTGAGACTTTGTGGTAAGAGGAGAATTTCTTGGCAAAGAAGTGCACCGGCGTTGGGATGAAGTTTAGAAAATGGAAATTGTGTTTCGTCAAAAACAACATCGCGGGAAATATACACACGACCAGTAGGTATGTCAAGGCACTTAACACCTTTATGTTGGTTGCTGTAACCAAGGAACACGCATTGCTTAGATCGAAACATAAGTTTGCGATTGTTGTAAGGACGAAGATTGGGCCAGCATGCACACCCAAAGACACGAAGTGTTGTGTAATCTGGTTTTGTGTGAAGGAGTCTTTCCATGGGAGTTCCATTGTTTATGACACGACTAGGCAACATATTGATGATGTGTACGACAAGAAGGAATGCCCCATCCCAGAATTTGAGAGGCATGGAGGCGCCAGCTAGAAGTGCTAGGCCAACTTCAACGATCTGTCTGTGTTTGCGCTCAGCAGACCCATTCTATTGATGGGCATGTGGGCAAGATACATGATGAGAGATTCCAAGTTTTTGAAAGGAGTTTAATTTTTCGTATTCTCCTCCCTAGTCAGACTGGAGAGAAATGATTTTGCTATTGAATTTTCGTTCGACCAAAGCTTGGAAATTGAGAAAAACTTGGCAGACATCGGATCGTTTCTTAAGAAGATAGATCCACGAAAATTTGCTATAGTCGTCAATGAAACTCACGTAATATGTATGTCTACCAACAGAAGAGGGTGCATGCCCCCACACATCAGAAAATATAAGTTGCAAAGGCATGGTAGAAACACTAGTGGAAATTGGATACGGCAATTGATGACTTTTAGCCTTTTGGCATGAATCACAAATAGTTTCAACATCACGCTCACCAACATATGGGAGCTTATTTTTCCTAAGAAATCTTTCAACTAAAGAAACTGACGCATGTCCTAATCGATTGTGCCATCGTGTTGAAGACACTTTGGTCGCACTAAAAACTTGTTTATTCAATCTTCTAATCTCCGGAATCAAGGGGTAAATCCCACAAACGCGTCTACCTTGATATTGCACCTTCCTCGTTGCCTGATCCTTGATCAAAAAGAAGAAGGGGTGAAATTCAAGAAATACATGATTGTCAATGGCAATGCGATGAACGAAGTGAAGATATTTAGATGCACTAGGGACATGCAAAAAATTTCGGAGATGAATTTTTCTATGAGGGGTTTTAATAACTGAATGACCAATGTGACTAATTTGCATACCTTCTCCACTGGCGGTGTGGATATGATCTTTGCCATGGTACTTCTCTCGCATAGTCACCTTGTCAAGCTCGTCGGTGATGTGGTTTGTGGCATCGTTGTCAACATACTAGTTGGTATCGACGCCATAAGAGCCATCAGCAGCCCCGACCACCTTTTCATCTTGAGAGGAATCATCATCATGTTCATCAAAATGATACCAGCAGACATTGGCAGAGTGTCCCAGCTTCCCACAGATTTGGCATCTGATTGTGTCGGGCCGAGACCTGCTGTTGGAGGAGATGTCGTCACGCCGACCCCTGTTGTTAGTGTAGGAGGGCCGGCTGCCACCGCCGTTGCATGCAGAGTTGGTTCCACCGCTGTTTCGTCCGCCGCCGCTACCCTTGCCCTTGTTGTTTCATGGAGGGCCTCAATGACGTGAGGCCCCACCACGGCCGCGGGTGGCAACGTTTGTAGAAGATTTGAAGCCGCCTCCTGCGCCTGCTCCTTGGTAGATGGCCACCCTTTGATCAAAATTGCTCATCATAGAGAACAACTCATCAAGGGTAACCAGGATGACCCGAGCATCGAAGGCGGAGACTAGAGGTTGATACTCCATGTCCAACCCATTGAGGATGTAGGAGATCAATTCATCATCCCGCGGGGGCTTGCCTGCTGCAGCTAGCTCGTCGGTGAAACCTCACATGTATGTGAAGTAGGAGGCCACCGATTGCTGTCCTTTCTGCGTGTTTGTGAGTGACGTGTGGATGTTGTTGATGCGGGACAGCGATGTGGACGAGAACATGCTCGCTAACACTGTCCAGAGTTCGTGCGCGTGGGCGATCGAAGTCACCTGCACAAGCACTTCTTTGGAGAGGTTATTTAGAAGGTAACCAAGCACATGTTGATCCTCTCGGATCCAAACCGAGTGAAGCGGGTTGGGGATGGTCTCCTCCTTGCCATCCTTGTCCGTGCTGACGACGACCTTGGCCGGCTTCGGCATGCTACCGTCCATGTAGCCAAAGAACCCTTCCCCCCGAAGTTGTGGTGTGATCTGGGTATGCCACAGGATGTAGTTGGTTTGGGTGAGGCGTTCGGTGATCTGGCCAAAGAGGGTGGAGTTGGTGGCGCTCGAAGAGGATATGGCTGGGGTTCGGTGGTAGGAAGAGGAGATCGCTAGATGGGAAGAGTTAGACTCTACTTACCATGTGGAAAACATCATATCCTAGCTCTAGGCAACGCCTGCATGTTATATAGCCAGGGGCGTGACTCCCTGGATAGCGTACACGTAGTTGAGATTACAATATTAGGAGAGAGGGTTGATGTCTAATACACAACCTTCTTCTTGTAGACGTTGTTGGGCCTCCAAGTGCAGAGGTTTGTAGGACAGTAGCAAATTTCCCTCAAGTGGATGACCTAAGGTTTATCAATCCATGGGAGGCGTAGGATGAAGGTGGTCTCTCTCAAACAACCCTGCAACCAAATAACAAAGAGTCTCTTGTGTCACCAACACACCTAATACAATGGTAAATTTTGTAGGTGCACTAGTTCGGCGAAGAGATGTTGATACCAGTGCAATATGGATGGTAGATAAAGGTTTTTGTAACCTCAAAATATAAAAACAGCAAGGTAACTAATGATAAAAGTGAGCGTAAATGGTATTGCAATGCTAGGAAACAAGGCCAAGGGTTCATACTTTCACTAGTGCAAGTTCTCTCAACAATAATAACATAATTGGATCATGTAACTATCCCTCAACATGTAACAAAGAGTCACTCCAAAGTCACTAATAGCGGAGAACAAACGAAGAGATTATTGTAGGGTATGAAACCACCTCAAAGTTATTCTTTCTGATCGATCTATTCAAGAGTTCATACTAGAATAACACCTTAATATACAAATCAACCAAAACCCTAATGTAACCTAGATACTCCAATGTCACCTCAAGGATCCGTGGGTATGATTATACGACATGCATCACACAATTTGAGATTCATCTATTCAACCAACACCAATAATTTCAAAGAGTGCCCCAAAGTTTCTACCGGAGAGTCAAGACGAAAACGTGTGCCAACCCCTATGCATAAGTTCACAAGGTCATTGAACTTGCAAGTTGATCACCAAAACATACATCAAGTGGATCACATGATATCCCATTGTCACCACAGATAAGCACGTGCAAGACATACATCAAGTGTTCTCAAATCCTTAAAGACTCAATCCGATAAGATAACTTCAAAGGGAAAAACTCGATTCATCACAATAGAGTCGAGGGGGAGAAACATCATAAGATCCAAATATAATAGCAAAGCTAGCGATACATCAACATCGTGCCGACTCAAGAACACGAGAGCGAGAGATCAAACACATAGCTACTGGTACATACCCTCAGCCCCGAGGGTGAACTACGCCCTCCTCGTCATGGAGAGCACCGGGATGATGAAGATGGCCACCGGAGAGGGATTCCCCCCCTCCGGCAGGGTGCCAGAATGGGTCTAGATTGGTTTTCGGTGGCTACAAATGCTTTCAGCGGCAGAACTTCCGATCAAGGTTATTTTTCGGAGGTTTCTGTATTTATAGGAATTTTTGGCGTAGGTCTCATGTCAAGAAGGTGCCCGAGTCGTCCACAAGGTAGGCCCACGCGCCCAGGGGGTGAGTGCACCCCCACCCTCGCGGACGGCCCGGGACTCTTCTGGCCCAACTCCTTTACTCCGGGGTATTCTTTTGGTCCATAAAAATAGTCAAAAATGTCACGTCAATTGGACTCCGTTTGGTATTCCTTTTCTGTAAAACTCTATTTGGACTAAAAAAACTAGGAAAAAACAAAAAACTGGCACTGGGCTCTAGGTTAATAGGTTAGTCCCAAAAATCATATCAAATAGCATATAAATGGATATAAAACATCCTAGATGGATAATATAATAGCATGGAACAATCAAAAATCATAGATACGTTGGAGACGTATCAGTATCCCCAAGCTTAATTCCTTCTCATCCTCGAGTAGGTAAATGATAAAAATAGAATTTTTGATGTGGAATGCTACCTAACATAATAATCAATGTAATCTTATTTTATTGCGGCAAGAATATTCAGATCCATAAGATTCAAGATAAAAGTTTAATGTTGACATAAAAACAATAATACTTCAAGCATACTAACCAAGCAATTATGTCTTCTCAAAATAACATGGCCAAGAAAGCTTATCCCTACAAAATCATATAGTTTGGCTATGCTTCATTTTCATCACACAGAAGTGCTCTCATCATGCACAACCCCGATGACAAGCCAAGCAATTGTTTCATACTTTAGTAATCTCAAACTTTTTTCAACTTTCACGCAATACATGATCATGAGACATGGATATAGCACCATGGGTGTAATATGATATGATGATGGAGGTTATGTGGAGAAGACAAAAAAGGTGAAAGTCTCACATCGACGCGACTAATCAACGGGATAGGGAGATGCCCATCAATTGATGTCAATGCAAGGAGTAGGGATTGCCATGCAACGGATGCACTAGAGCTATAAATGTATGAATGCTCAACAAAAGAAAATAAGTGGGTGTGCATCCAACTTGCTTGCTCACGAAGACCTAGGGCATATGAGGAAGCCCATTGTTGGAATATACAAGCCAAGTTCTATAATGAAAAATTCCCACTAGTATATGAAAGTGACAAAACTAGAGACTCTCTATCATAAAGATCATGGTGGTACTTTGAAGCACAAGTGTGGAAAAAAGGATAGTAGCATTGCCCCTTCTTATTTTTTTTTTAAAAAATCGGGACAATGCTCTATTAATGATGATCATCACACTTCTATCTATTTACAACTCGAAGATTATAACTCGATACTAGAACAAAATATGACTCTATATGAATGCCTCCGGTGGTGTACCGGGATGGGCAATGAATCAAGAGTGACATGTATGAAAAATTATGCATGGTGGCTTTTCCACAAATACGATGTCAACTACATGATCATGCAAGGCAATATGACAATGATGAAGCGTGTCATAATGAACGGAACGGTGGAATGTTGTATGGAAATATATCTCGGAATGGCTATGGAAATGCCATAATAGGTAGGTATGGTGGCTGTTTTGAGGAAGATATAAGGAGGTTTATGTGTGAAAGAGCGTATCATATCATGGAGTTTGGATGCACCGGCGAAGTTTGCACCAACTCTCGAGGTGAGAAAGGGCAATGCACGGTACCGAAGAGGCTAGCAATGATGGAAGGGTGAGAGTGGGTATAATTCATGGACTCGACATTAGTCATAAAGAACTCACATACTTATTGCAAAAATCTACAAGTCATCGAAAACCAAGCACTATGCGCATGCTCCTATGCTTCAAATTTGTCACACAACGATTACCATACGTGCATGCTACGGGACTTGCAAACCTCAACACAAGTATTTCTCAAATTCACAATTACTCAACTAGCATGACTCTAATATCACCATCTTCACATCTCAAAACAATCATGAAGTATCAAACTTCTCATAGTATTCAATGCACTTTATATGAAAGTTTTTATTATATCCCTCTTGGATGCCTATCATATTAGGACTAGTTTCATAACAAGAGCAAATTACCATGCTGTTCTAAAAGACTCTCAAAATAATATAATTGAAGCATGAGATTTCATCTATTTCTTCAAAATAAGACCACCGCCATGCTCTAAAAGGATATAAGTGAACCACTAGAGCAAACTACAAACTACTCCGAAAAATATAAGTGAAGATCAATGAGTAGTTGAATAATTATGTAACTATGTGAAGACACTCTAACATTTAAGAATTTAAAATCTTGGTATTTTATTCAAACAACAAGCAAAACAAAAGAAACAAAAATGACGCTCCAAGAAAAACACATATCATGTAATAAAAATATAGCTCCAAGTAAAGTTACCGATGAACGAAGACGAAAGAGGGGATGCCATCCGGGGCATCCCCAAGCTTAGGCTCTTGGTTGTCCTTTAATATTACCTTGGGGTGCCTTGGGCATCCCCAAGCTTATGCTCTTGACACTCCTTATTCCATAGTCCATCGAATCTTTACCCAAAACTTGAAAACTTCACAACACAAAACTTAACAGAAAACTTGTAAGCTCCATTAGTATAAGAAAATAAATCACCACTTTTGGTACTGTTGTGAACTCATTATAAATTCATATTAGTGTAATATCTACTGTATTCCAACTTCTCTATGGTTCATACCCTCCGATACTACTCATAGATTCATCAAAATAAGCAAACAACACAATGAAAACAGAATCTCTCAAAAACAGAACAATCTGTAATAATCTGTATCAAACATATACTTGTGTAACCCCAAGAATTATGAAATAAATTGGTGGACATGAGGAATTTGTCTATTAATCATCTTCAAAAATAATCAACCTAATCGCACTCTCCAATAAAAAATGGCAGCAAAACTCGTGAGCGCTAAAGTTTCTTTTTTTTACAACAAGATCGCAAAGACTTCACCCAAGTCTTCCCAAAGGTTCTACTTGGCACAAACACTAATTAAAACATAAAACTACATCTAAACAGAGTCTAGATGAATTATTTATTACTAAACAGGAGAAAAAAGCAAAGAACAAAACATAAGTTGGGTTGCCTCCCAACAAGCGCTATCGTTTAACGCCCCTAGCTAGGCATAAAAGTAAGGATTCATCTAGGTATTGCCATGGTAATGATAAGGTAGATCGCGGAAGCCCATCTCATATTCCCTGCGTTCAGCAGCAAGCTTTATTTGTGGCAAGCAAAAGTAATCAAAATGGATAAATTTAATGGGACAAAAGTCCCCAAGATCAAGCTCGTGAGGAGTTTGTTCCTCCTTTGGCCCCTCATATTGCACAATCAATTCATCGTTATAAGCATTCTTTTGGCAAAAAGTCATGAGTCTTTGTTCAAGGGAAAATCCTAGCCCATGTTCTGGATGGAAAAATTATCATTAAGTTCAGAGATCCTATTAACAAGAGCATTAGTAGGAACCTTTTTTCTAAGGTTTTCATTAAAAGCAACATGATCTAAAGATCGTAAACGCATAATGTCTTCTTGCTAGAAAAGGATTGCTTCTATGGGAGGACGGCCAGCATCCACCCATAATGCGCAAAAAATGAATTGGCTTCTTTTATTATAAATCTGAACTCATGAGTTAAAAAGATGGTAGCAGCTCGCTTAACAGAAGAATTCTCAATATTAGAAACTTCTAGGAAAATCCTTTGTATGGAAGGATGCATATGTAAAAATTGTCTTTCAAGTTCAACTATGAGGAAAGATATAGCATCGTCGAGACTACTAGTTTTATGAAGGATATATCCACTCGTGGTGGGCAAAGCATGGGTACAAGTAAACAAATCTTGAATAACTCCCTTCCAAATAATATTACCGCTACCAATCCGAAACTTTTTAGTGTGTAAAATAGTAGCATTTTCAAGAGGATCGTCAATATCATCAAAGTTTTCCATATTATTATCCTTATCAACGATAACCTCCCCAGTTTCAGACATGATGGCAACAGATTGCAAAAAGAACAAGCACACAGAAGCCAGGAGGGAAAAAGAGGCGAACAAAAAAGAGAGGGCGAAAGGAAAAGAGGGCGAATAAAATGGCAAGGGTGAAGTGGGGGAGAGGAAAACGAGAGGCAAATGGCAAATAATGTAATGCGTAGGATAAGAGTTGTGATGGGTACTTGGTGTGTCTTGACTTGGCGTAGATCTCCCCAGCAACGGCCCCAGAAATCCTTCTTGCTACCTCTTGAGCACTGTGTTGGTTTTTCCTTGAAGAGGAAAGGGTGATGCAGTAAAGCAGCATAAGTATTTCCCTCAGTTTTTGAGAACCAAGGTATCAATCCTGTAGGAGACCACGCGCGAGTCACCTCGTACCTACACAAACAAATAAGAACCTCGCAACCAACGCGATAAAGGTGTTGTCAATCCCTTCACGGCCACTTGCAGGAGTGAGCTCTGGTAGAGATAATAATAATAAGATAAATATTTTTGGTATTTTTATGATATAGAGTGAAAGTAAAGATAGCAAAATAAAATAGATTGGAAACTTGTATGATGGAAACTAGACCCGGGGGCCATAGGTTTCACTAGTGGCTTCTCTCTTGATAGCATAAGTATTACGATGGGTAAAAAAATTGTTGTCAAGCAATTGATAGAAAAGCGAATAACTATGAGAATATCGAGGCATGATCATGTATATAGGCATCACGTCCGCGACAAGTAGATCGAAATGATTCTGTATCTACTACTATTACTCCACACATCGACCGCTATCCAGCATGCATCTAGAGTATTAAGTTCATAAGAACAGAGTAATGCCTTAAGCAAGATGACATGATGTAGAGGGATAAAATCATGCAATATGACATAAACCCCATCTTTTTATCCTCGATGGCAACAATACAATACATGTCGTTTCCCCTATTGTCACTGGGATTGGGCACCGCAAGATTGAACCCAAAGCTAAGCACTTCTCCCATCGTAAGAAAGATCAATCTAGTAGGCCAAACCAAACTCATAATTCGAAGAGACTTGCAAGATAAACCAATCATACATAGAAGAATTCAGAGAAGAATCAAATATTGTTCATAGGTAATGTGGATCATAAACCCACAATTCATCGGATCTCAATAAACACACCGCAAAAGAAGATTACATCGAATAGATCTCCAAGAAAATCGAGGAGAACTTTGTATTAATATCCAAAGAGAGAGAAGAAGCCATCTAGCTACTAGCTATGGACCCTAAGGTTTGAAGTAAACTACTCACACATCACCGGAGAGGCCATGGAGTTGATGTAGAGGCCCTTTGTGGTCAATGCCCCTCCACCAGAGCTCCAGAAAAGTCTCCAAGATGGGATCTCTCGGGTACAAAAGGTTGCGGTGGTGGAATTAGGTTTTCGTGGTGCTCCTGGATGTTTGGGGGTACGTGGATATATATAGGAGGAAGAAGTACGTCGGTGGAGCAACGAGGGGCCCACGAGGGTGGAGGGCGCGCCCGGGGGGGGGGGGGGGGGGTAGGCCCGCCCCCTTCCTCGTGGCCTCCTCGATTGTTTCTTGACTCCCACTCCAAGTCTCTTGGATCACGTTTATTGAGAAAATAACATTCCCGAAGGTTTCATTCCGTTTGGACTCCATTTGATATTCCTTTTCGGTGAAACCCTAAAATAGGCAAAAACATCAATTTGGGCTGGGCTTCCAGTTAATAGGTTAGTCCCAAAAATGATATAAAAGTGTAAAATAAAGCCCATTAACATCCAAAATAGATAATATAATAGCATGGATCAATCAAAAATTATAGATACGTTGGAGACGTATCAGGCAGCGTCGGGGCGGGCAGGGGTGCGCGGCGGGCGGCGTCAGGGCGAGTAGGGGCCTGGGGAGTGGCGGCGACCTCGGGGCAGAGCGCAGTGGTGACGACGGCGGCGACGGCGAGGCGGAGCAGCCTGATGGCGTCATCGATGATGCGGTGGAGCAGACTGACGGCGTCGGGGCAGGGCTCTGCGGCGACGGCGAGGTGGAGTAGCCTGACGGCGTCGGGGCAGGGACCGGTGGCAACGGCGATGAGGAGCAGAGTGGGGGCTTCGGGGCCGAGAAGAAGTATTTTTTGCAGAAACTGATAAATGTTTTCTTATATACACAAAGCATTGGTCCCAGTTCGTGGTACTAACCGGGACCAATGCCAACCTTTTGTCCTGGTTGGTGCCACCAACCGGGACCAAAGGTCTCTTTTTAGCAGCCCAAAGGGCGGGAAGCGGCGGCCTTTGGTCCCGGTTGGTGCCACCAACCAGGACCAAAGGTCTCTTTTCAGCAGCCCAAAGGGCGGGAAGCGGCGGCCTTTGGTCCAGGTTGGTGGCACCAACCGGGACTAAAGGGGGGGACATTGGTCCCGGTTGGTGCCACGAACTTGTACCAGTGTACCACTTTAGTCCCGGTTGGTGGCACCAACTGGGACCAAAGGCCGTGTGCTGCCTGTGTCACGGCTGAAAGTTTAGTCTCACCTCGCTAGTTGAGAGAGCTCGAGAGTGGTTTATAAGCGCTGCTGCGCCAACCCTCTCGAGCTCCTCTCAACTGCAGGCTTTCGAGCCTAATTTGTCACGATGTGCTTGTGGGCCTATTGGGCCTCCTGCGGGCCTGAATCCTGGCCCATGGTTGGGTTTCTAGTCGTATTCAGGCTGTGGTGGCCTAGTAGGAGGCACTTTTATTATTTTTTTGTTGCTTTATTTATTTTATTTTGTTTCTACTTATAACAAAAAACTTACTGTTGCTATTAAAGTTTATTTATTTTACTTTTATAAAGTTTATTTTGTTTCGACTTCTTTATTTTATTAAAGTTTATTTTATTTTATTTTGTTTCTACTTATTTATTTTATTAAATTTTAATTTAATTTATTTTGTTTCTACTTATTTATTGTATTAAATTTTAATTTATTTTATTTTGTTTCTACTTATTTATTAAAGTTTATTTAATTTACTTTATTAAAGGTTATTTTTTCTACTTATTTATTTTATTAAAGTTTATTTTATTTTGTTTTGTTTCTACTTTTTATTAAACTTTATTTTGTTTCTTTCTGCTTTTCATGTTTTGAACAGAAAATACTTTGATAATTTCAGTGGCATGAATTTTATATAATTTTAGTTTAAAAAATACTAGAGGTTTATAAAAGATTTTTAGTTCATTCCTTTTGCTATTAGAGTTCTATAAAAGTTTTTTAGTTAATTTTCTTTTTGCTATCATCATTTCATCCACATAGCATGTGGAAGAAAGTAGAGAGGGTTACGGCAAAAATTGGATGCACTTCGTGTACAAAACAAATCTCTTTCGAAGTATCACGGTTTCATACGGAAACTCGTCTGTTACAAAGGGATTTCATTATTTAACTTATTTGAACTCCATAGTTTTTTGTGTTCAAAATGCTCCATTCAAAGCCACATCATCAATTTTCAATCCTTTCTGACTTCATTTCTTATTTTTCATGCATTTACTGATTCTTTTGAGCTATAAGACCCTGAAATTGAAAAACATTTCAAATGAACTCTGAAAAGGTTGAAAGTTCGCATGGTATCATCATTTCATCCACATAGCATGTGCAATAAAGTAGAGAGGGTTATGGAAAAAACTGGATGCACTTCGTGTACAAAATAGAGAATCTCTTTCCACTAGTATAAAAAGGGTCAATCGTGAAGCACATTAGTGCCGGTTTGTATTTGAGCCGGCACTAATGTATACATTAGTGCCGGTTCGAACGGCTAGCCGGGTCTCTTTCATTAGTACCGGTTCGTGGAGAACCTTTAGCACCGGTTCGTGCCACGAACCGGTACTAATGAGAGTGGTGGCAGGATGTTGTCAGACTGGGGCCCCTCCAGCCCCTTTAGTACCAGTTCTTGGCACGAACCGGTACTAAAGGTCGTCCTACATAAACCCTTCGTCCACCCGAGCTCGCTCTGTTCTTCCCCTTTCCCCTCTCCTCTCTGTTCTTCCCCTCTTCCTCTCGAGCTCATCACACATTTTGCCCAAAATTTGTCAGGATTTGAAGGCCCCCATCCATTCAAATGATCACAAAGGTTAGCAACTTTGTCCTTTCATCTCTCATTGCTAGATTAGCTCTTGCAATGCTTTATATAGTGATTAATTTGTGAGTTTACTAATTTGGGAGGATATATATATATGTGCTAGTATTTGATTAATATGCAATTTGAGGTCAAAAGTAACACTTAGTTTGCATATGTAGGTGTGGTTTACTTAGTGCCTTCTAAATCTCCGTCGTAACCACCGTCGATCGCCCGCACCGTCCCATCGCCGGCACCACCTTGTGGTGAGCCTCTTGTTCATGAAATTTTATATAAAAATTGATGTTTGTGTGATTTGGATATATAGTTACTCGTATAATTATCTTACCCGTACGTTGTTTGTTATACATATAGTGACATGGTTTTGATATCCGTCCCCGTCGGCCCTCGTCCTTGTTATGATTCAGATGTGGTATATATATTCTGTTTTAAAACTAGTTGCATTTCGTGTTTATGACAAATTATGCCCATCAAGTTGACATAGAAATTTTTCTAGGAGGTATGTGAACCGGAAATTACAACCGACCCTATTGTCGAGAGGTTAAATTTAGTTGAAAGAGAAAACGAGTACTTGAAAGAAAAATTGAAAAGAATTGAGGGGGAGAAGATGGAATTGGAGTTGCATGTTGCCGATGTCGTCGATGATCACAAGATCAAGATGGAGAAAATGCGCTTGAAGATTAGAAAGATTAGAAAATATGCCATCGATAGTGAGGCTTGGTATCATTATGCTGTTGGATCCATTTTACCTTAGTTGCGATCTTGATCGCATTTGTTGTTGCATTTAAATGCTTCAGCTAGAGAGTTATTTGTTTGTTGCATTTAAGTGTTTTATGAACTTTATGTATGAACTTGTATTAATTTGGTCTATTCGGTGTTCTGTAATGAAGATGAGCCGGCAATGGATGTACGATGACCGATGCTCTCCCCAGTTCGTTGAGGGCGTGCATACTTTTCTGCTTGCGGCTGGGGCAAACAAGCGGGCGGATGGTTTTATGCCTTTTCCATGTGCGGGCTGTAAGAATGGTCACAATTACTCTACGTCAAGAACCATTCACGTTCACCTGTTTAAGTCCGGTTTCATGCCCCACTATAATGTTTGGACCAAGCATGAAGAAAGAGGGGTTATGATGGAAGACAATGAAGAAGAAGAGGACGACGACAGCTATCCTGGCCATGGGTTCCCTGAATACGATGATACAACAATGGGGGAAGAAGCTGAGCCGGTAATGCGGGAAGAAGCTGAGCCGACAATGCGGAGAGACGCTGAAGAAGAGGCATCATATGAGCCCGTTGATGATCTAGGTCGGGCCATTGCCGATGCAAAGAGAAACTGCGCAAGTGATTTGGAGAAGAAAAAGTTGCAGCACATGTTAGAGGATCACAAAAAATTGTTGTACCCGAATTGTGTAGCTGACAAGAAAAAGCTGGGCACCACACTGGAATTCCTGCAATGGAAGGCAGAGAATGGTGTATCTGACAAGGGATTTGGAAAGTTGCTGGTAATGATAAAGGATATGCTTCCAAAGGACAACGAATTGCCCGAGAGTACGTACGAAGCAAAGAAGGCTGTCTGCCCTCTAGGGTTAGAGGTGCAGAAGATACATGCATGCCCTAATGATTGCATCCTCTACCGGGGTGAGTACGAGGATTTGAAAGCTTGCCCGGTATGTGGTGCATTGCGCTATAAGATCAGCCGCGATGATCCTGGTGATGTCGAGGGCGAGCGCCCCAGGAAGAAGATTCCTGCCAAGGTGATGTGGTATGCTCCTATAATACCACGTTTGATACGTTTGTTCCAAAACAAAGAGCATGCCAAGGCGATGCGATGGCACAGAGAAGACCGTAAGAAAGACGGAAAGTTGAGAGTACCCGCTGACAGGTCGCAGTGGAGAAAAATCGAAAGAAAGTACGGGAAGGAGTTTGCAGATGACGCAAGGAGCGTATGGTTTGGTCTAAGCGCAGATGGCATTAATCCTTTTGGGGAGCAGAGCAGCAACCATAGCACCTGGCCTGTGACTCTATGTTTGTATAACCTTCCTCCTTGGTTGTGCATGAAGCGGAAGTTCATTATGATGCCAGTGCTCATCTAAGGCCCTAAGCAACCCGGCAATGACATTGATGTGTACCTAAGGCCATTAGTTGAAGAACTCTTACAACTGTGGAATGGAACAAGTGTACGTGCGTGGGACGAGCACATGGGGGAAGAATTTGACCTAAAGGCATTGCTGTTCGTGACCATCAATGATTGGCCTGCTCTTAGTAACCTTTCAGGACAGACAAATAAGGGATACCGCGCATGCACGCACTGTTTGGACGATACCGATAGTATATATTTGGCTAATTGTAAGAAGAATGTGTACCTGGGACATCGTCGATTTCTTCCGAGCAGGCATACCGTAAGAAAGAAAGGCAAGCATTTCAAAGGTGAGGCGGATCACCGGACGAAGCCTCGCCACCGTACTGGTGCTGATGTACATGATATGGTCAAGGATTTGAAGGTGGTCTTTGGAAAGGGTCCTGGTGGACAACCTGTTCCGAATGACGCTAACGGACGCGCACCCATGTGGAAGAAGAAATCTATATTATGGGACCTGCCCTATTGGAAAGACCTAGAGGTCCGCTCCGCAATCGACGTGATGCACGTGACGAAGAATCTTTGTGTGACCCTGCTTGGCTTCTTGGGCGTGTATGGGAAGACAAAAGATACACCTGAGGCACGAGAGGACCAGCAACGTATGCACGGAAAAGACGGCATACATCAGGGTCATGCAAGGTACGCTCTTACCAAAGAAGAGAAGGAAATCTTCTTTGAATGCCTGCTCAGTATTAAGGTACCGTCTGGCTTCTCGTCGAATATAAAGGGAATAATAAACATGGCAGAGAAAAAGTTCCAGAACCTTAAGTGTCATGACTGCCATGTGATTATGACGCAACTGCTTCCGGTTGCATTGAGGGTGCTTGTATTGGAAAACGTTCGATTAGCCATTGTGAAGCTATGTGCATTTCTCAACGCAATCTCTTAGAAGGTAATCGATCCAGAAATCATACCAAGGTTACAGAATGATTTGGTGCAATGTCTTGTCAGTTTCAAGTTGGTGTTCCCACCATCCTTCTTCAACATCATGACGCACGTCCTAGTTCACCTATGCGAAGAGATTAACGTTTTGGGTCCTGTATTTCTACACAATATGTTCCCCTTTGAGAGGTTCATGGGAGTCTTAAAGCAATATGTTCATAACCGTGCTAGGCCAGAAGGAAGCATCTCCAAGGGCCGTCAAAATGAGGAGGTCATTGAGTTTCGTATTGACTTTATTCCTGACCTTAAGCCGATTGGTGTTCCTGAATCGCTGCATAAGGGTAGACTGGATGGAAAAGTCACCCTAGGAGGGGAACAAATAATATGTATGGACGAACATTCTCTCACTGAACCACACTACACAGTTCTACAGAATTCCGCCTTGGTGGCTTCGTATATGGATGAACACAAGAATTTGCTACGCTCCAAACACCCGGAGCGGTCTGATGACTGCCATCTCTTTAATTATCATGCTTGATTAATTATTATCTGATCAAATTAAATTCCATTCTCGTAATAAAGGCCCTGAAGCAGGCGCAGGAGACTGATCTGTGTGCATTCTGTGTTTGCGAGAACATTCGCATGATGGCGTCCGAAAGGAGCAGATCTCAAAGACAGGAATGGGTACGCTTGTCAGAACACTATTCACAATTTTTACACCATTATCGATATCTAGTCACACAACTAATACACATGCATATTCATCTCCTTCTTAACAGTTCACAGAGGTGCAGGACAAGCTCCTAGAAACGGAGCTCGTAGAAGCACTTCAAGAGGAAATAGCGGGATTTTTACTCGACCAGGTCATAAATCCGAAGGGAGAATACTATTACCCGCTACCGCCCCCATCGACCAGGTCATGAACCACTTCCAATTGTCATCGTGCTCCGAAGGCACCAATTAGGTTAATGCCACTGGCTCCGAAGGCAACATGCATATGTCGGAGAAATTGTATATAGCTATACATGTGTGTATGTGTGAATTAATATGGTGGTTTGTGAGACATTGATGATATATATATGATTGGTTCTACTAGAAATTCTATTATATATATATGCATAACGTGTACAATGTGTAGTATCGTAAAATACCAGCAAACGAAAAAGAATTAAAATGGAAAACACAAAATTAAACGAAAAAGAAATCATAAAACCAAAAAACCCCCAAACATTTTAGTACCGGTTGGTGTTACCAACCGGTACTAAAGGGCTCCCGGCCCCCGGAGCTGGCTCGTGCCATGTGGTTGCCCTTTAGCACCGGTTCATGCTGAACCGGTACTAGGGGGGGGCTTTAGTGTCCACACTTTAGTGCCGGTTATGGAACCGGCACTAAAGGGCCTTACGAACCGGTGCTATTGCTCGGTTCTGCACTAGTGTTCGAAGTATCAGCGTTTCATACAGAAACTCGTCTGTTACAAAGGGACTTCATTTTTTAACTTATTTGAACTCCATAGTTTTTCTGTGTTCAAAATGCACCATTCAAAGCCACATCATCAATTTTCAACCCTTTTTGACTTCATTTGTTATTTTTCATGCATTTACTGATTATTTTGAGCTATAAGATCCTGAAGTTGAAAAGCATTTCAAATGAACTCTGAAAAGGTTGAAAGTTGGCATGGTATCATCATTTCATCCACATAGCATGTGCAAGAAAGTAGAGAGGGTTATGGCAAAAACTGGATGCACTTCATGTACAAAACGAACAATCTCTTTCGAAGTATCAGGGTTTCATACGGAAACTCGTCTGTTACAAAGGGGTTTCATTTTTAACTTATTTGAACTCCATAGTTTTTATATGTTCAAAATGCATAATTCAAAGCCACATCATCAATTTTCAACCCTTTCTGACTTCATTTTTTATTTTTCATGCATTTACTGATTATTTTGAGCTATAAGACCCAAAACTGAAGGCAACATATAGCTCTCATGAAAAGATAAGTGATCAAATTAATAGAAGTTCATCATCACATTAAAAACAAAGTACATACATAGTTCTCATTGAACAACATATAGCTCTCCAGAGCATCTAGTTAAACCATACATTGAAACTATGTAAAACCTTTCAATGCAACAACAAATGTGATCATAATCACAACCAAGGTAAAAATTGATCCAACGGCATAATGACACCAAGCCTCGGTATGAATGGAATATTTTCTAATCTTTCTAATCTTCAACCGCATTGCATCCATCTTGATCTTTTGATCATCTACGACATCCGCAACATGCAACTCCAATATCATCTTCTCCTCCTCATTTTTTTTTTCCTTCAAATAATTGTTTTCTTCTTCAACTAAATTTCACCTCTCGACAATAGGGTCGGTTGGAATTTTCGGTTCAACTACCTCCTACATAAATAAAATCTATGTCACATTGGTCGGCATAATTGTCATAAACAATAAATGAACAAAATAGTTATAAAAGGATAATATATACCACATCTGAATCATAGACAGGATGAGGACCGACAGGGGCGAATACCAAAACCATCGCACTATATAATAACAAGCAATAATAAAAGTTAGAAAATTAGACAAGTATCTATCTAAAGTAAGAATTATTTTCTTTCAGAAAGAAGATAAGAACAAGAGACTCACCACGGTGGTGCCGGCGACGAGATCGACGCGGCCGATCGGCAGCGGTGAAGACGGGGACGAGACGTGACGGACTGCTAAACCTATGCAAATCTCGTGGAAAATGTAGCTTGGAGGTCGAGCTTCGAGAGGAGAAAGCTTAACTAGTGTGGCTCGGGCATTTCAACGAACACCTCTTGTGCATAGGAGGTGAGCTAGAGCACCCAAATGCCCTCTCCTCGCCGGCCAAAAAAAACAGAGCACTGTGGAGTGATGTGCTGCGGCGACGGGGTATATATAGGCAACTCATTTGTCCAGGTTCGTGGCTGGAACCAGGTCTAAAGCCCAGCCTTCTGTCCCGGTTCAAGCCAAGAACCGGGACCAATGGTTGTGGGCCAGGAGCGAGGCCCATTGGTCCCGGTTCGTGCCTAAAACCGGGACAAATGGGTCCATATGAACTGGGACCAATGCCCATGAGGCCCTGGCCGCCCCCTGGGCTCACGAACCGGCACGAATGCCCCCATGGGTCCCGGTTAGTGACTGAACCGGGACTAATGGGCTTGCCATGCCCAAACCAAAGCCCTGTTTTCTACTAATGCTCTAGAGCGCCAGCTCCGCATTGATGTCGACCTAGAGGGGACGTGACCTCTCATTGATGTCGGCATTGAAGCGACTCGCCGACCAAGAGTGCCGCTTGTGCCGTGTCTTTAGTATCCGTGCCTGTTTACCGCCGGAGAGGCGTTACCGGGCAGGACGGGATGGATATCTACCACATTCAAACGGTTTGCCCATCTGTCCACCTGCCATCATTAAACATGCATGCCGGCCAAGAAACCAACTCCGGCACCCGCATTGGCACATCCAACCCCTTGGCCTCATCGGCATCCAGTATTTAAACAAGGCCACTCCCAACACAAACGGCACAACAAAAACACAGTCGCTCCTCATCCTCCACCCATGGACCACATCTGCCATAACTGTGAGCAGCAACACGTTGTGGGAGAGCCTCTCGATGGAGCAGAAGCATCAGGTGGCCACCCTTACCCCTGGCTGGCAGGACCGCCGTGCCAGGAGGATAGAGGCTGGCATGCCACACAGCTCCCCAGAGGTCTCCAACGACGACCCAACGATGGATACGGGCTCTGACGATGACTCGGTACATGCCGACTTGATCGTGGAGCATGTGCAGACGCACTTCTACCACACCATGGTAGAAGAGGAGGTGACGCTGCCACCATTGTCGGCGTTCCGGCAGATGCAGGAGGAGCAGCGGTACAGCTTCTCCCTCCTCGAGCACACCGGCTAGCAGAGGGCCAAATCTACTGCAAACGCGCGCGAGGCTGTGGCGGCCATGATGGCGAAGAACCACAACTTCCCCACCGAGCAGCAGGTGCTCTACGAGGCCGCGTGCGCTCACGCCACTCGCAACGCGGAGGCGGCGCTGAAGATCGCGGACGAGAATACTGGCAGTTGTGCGTCCTTCGGGACACCAAAACGACGCTTCGTTGGCGCCGGTGGCACGACGACCTCACATCTACAGGCGACAAAAAGATCACGAACTCCAACGAGGAGGATTAGTGCATTGGAGCTGGCGGGTGATGAGCCACAAGTGTAGGGGATCTATCATAGCCTTTTCGATAAGTAAGAGTGTCGAACTCAACGTGGAGCAGAAGGAAATGATAATTTATTTTCGGCAAGGTATTCTCTGCAAGCACTGAAATTATCGGTAACACATAGTTTTGTGATAAGATAAATTGTAACGAGCAACAAGTAATAAAAGTAAATAAGGTGCAGCAAGATGGCCCAATCCTTTTTGTAGCAAGGGGCAAGCCTGGACAAACTCTTATATGAAGGAAAGCGCTCCCGAGGGCACATGGGAATTATCGTCAAGCTAGTTTTCATCACATTCATATGATTCACATTCGGTACTTTGATAATTTGCTATGTGGATGGACCGGTGCTTGGGTACTGTCCTTACTTGGACAAGTATCCCACTTATGATTAACCCCCATTGCAAGCATCCGCAACTACAACATAAGTATTAAGGTAAACCTAACCATAGCATGAAACATATGGATACAAATCAGCCCCTTACGAAGCAACACATAAATTAGGGTTTAAGCTTCTGTCACTCTAGCAACCCATCATCTACATATTACTTCCCAATGCGTCCCTCTAGGCCCAAACAATGGTGAAGTGTCATGTAGTCGACGTTCACATGACACCACTAGAGGGATGACAACATACATCTCATCTAAATATCGAACGAATACCAAATTCACATGTCTACTAATAGCAAGACTTCTCCCATGTCCTCATGAACAAACGTAACTACTCACAAAGCATATTCATGTTCATACTCAGAGGGGTATTAATATGCATAATGGATCTGAACATATGATCTTCCACCAAGTAAACCAACTAACATCAACTACAGGGAGTAATCAACACTACTAGCAACCCACAGGTACCAATCTGAGGTTTGGATACAAAGATTGGATACAAGAGATGAACTAGGGTTTGAGATGAGATGGTGCTGGTGAAGATGTTGATGGTGATTGACCCCCTCTCGGTGGGAAGTTTCCCCCGCAGAACAGCTCTGCCGGAGCCCTAGATTGGTTCCGCCTCGTGGCGGCGCAGTTTCATCCCGTGAGCTTGCTTATTATTTTTTCTCGGAGGAAAGCCCTCATATAGCAGAAGATGGGCATCGGAGGGCCACCAGGGAGCCCACGAGGTAGGGGACGAGCCCAGGGGGTAGGGCGCACCCCCACCCTCGTGGTTGGTGGGTGGCCCCCCTCTGGTACTTCTTGTGCCCAATAATAATGATCATGATGCCCTCATGTCCGTATTTTCTCCACATTAATAAGTCATACATATTTAGAATGCAATTTTTATTGCATGCACCGATGACAACTTACTTGAAGGATCTTACTCAATCCATAAGTAGGTATGGCGGACTCTCATGGCAAAACTGGGGGGATATTTGGAAGCACAAGTAGTATCTCTACTTGGTGTAAAGAAATTGTCTAGCAAGAGACAGAAAGGCAGGATCAACATGTTGGATGATCCATGACAGTATAATTTATCTCAGATGTAAGAAAACATAACCCATTACGTTGTCTTTCTTGTCCAACGTCAACTCTTTAGCATATCATACTTTAATGAGTGCTCACAATCATAAAATATGTCCAAGATAGTATATTTATATGTGAACCTCTCTTTCTTTATTACTTCCTATTAATTGCAACGATGACCAAAACTATGTTTGTCAACTCTCAACAACTTTTATTCATCATACTCTTTATATGTGAGCTCATTACTCTCCATAAGATCCATATGAT
This sequence comes from Triticum urartu, assembly GCF_003073215.2. NCBI lineage: Eukaryota > Viridiplantae > Streptophyta > Magnoliopsida > Poales > Poaceae > Triticum > Triticum urartu. Next base: position 486,806,146 of record NC_053026.1, read on the forward strand.
CTCTTTATTTCTTTTTATTTCTTCTCTTTTATTTTATTCCCTCAAGATCATAGCAAAATAATCAAGCCCTTGACTCAACACTAATCTTTATTATATAGCTCACGGACTCGATTACATAGGAAGATCATAAAGCAAAGCTCACAACTAGATCATACTAAAACTTTACTCTACTAGATCAAGATATTATCAAAAGGATCAAACTAAGAAAAACGGTAAAGGTAAAAGTGATGGTGATACGATATCGGGGCACTCCCCCAAGCTTGGCAGTTGCCAAGGGGAGTGCCCATACGCGGTACTCAGTTCTTCTTTGTTGGTTAAGAAGATGATGGTTTTGTTGATGGCGTAGGCTTCTTCCTTAATTTGCGCTTGAGGACAGAATTTTGATCCCTCAGGTCATCGATCTCCTGCTCCAGGCTTAGTATCTTTTTGCATAATTCCTACTTGTTTTCCTACAAGAGGCGAAAAGGGATAAACTCGATCTTTGGTTTCTTTGCTCTATCCAGGAGGCTTGACTTTTTGAACTCCACATGCATGTCCCCAGGTTGAGGTAATGGGAATTCATCTTCAACTGAGCTCGTCTCCTCCTTTCCCTTTTTCATAGTCCTCTTCTGATTCTTCCGTAGTCCAGCCACAATGCTCCACATCCCCATAGACTTTAGGATCTGCAAGGTAATTATCCACATAGCTTTCTCCTTCCGAATCCTAGGACGACATGTTGCTCAATCTGAAGCAGGACATCTCGAAACAAAGACAAGAGATATTTGCGTGATACGGTGGTCAAAACCTTCAGGTGATTATATAGTGAATTTTTACCAACCAAAAGAAGTATCGTGCGAGAAAACGGAGTCCGGAGAGCGCACGAGGTGCCCACGAGGCAGGGGGCGCGCAAAGGGGTGTAGGGCACGCCCTCCACCCTCGTGGAAGCCTCGTGTCCTTTCCGGTCTGCTTCTTATTTTCCTATTTTCTTAAATATTCGAAAACGGAGAAAAATTGCCATTAGAACTATTTTGGAGTCGGTTGACTTACCGTACCACGTACCTATTCCTTTCCGGAGTCTGAAACATTCCGGAAAGTGTCTCTTATGTATTCCTCCGGGGTTACGGTTTCAATAATATTAGTTTCAACATTTGTGGGATTACCTGAGATATAATGTTTGATTCTTTGACCGTTCACCACCTTAGGATTTGTTCCTTCGAAGTTGTTGATTTTTATGGCACCGGGACAATAGACCTCCCCGATAACGTAAGGACCTTCCCATTTAGAGAGAAGTTTGCCTGCAAAAAATCTTAAACGAGATTGTATAGTAATACATAATCACCTACATTAAACTCATGCTTTTGTATCCTTTTGTCATGCCATCTTTTAACTTTTTCTTTAAACAGTTTGGCATTCTCGTAGGCCTGGGTTCTCCATTCATCAAGTGAGCTAATGTCAAAAAGCCTCTTATCACCGGCAAGTTTGAAGTCATAGTTGAGCTCTTTAATGGCCCAATATGCCTTATGTTCTAATTCAAGAGGTAAGTGACATGCTTTACCATAAACCATTTTATACGGAGACATACCCATAGGATTTTTATATGCAGTTCTATAAGCCCACAATGCATCATCAAGTTTTTTTGACCAATTCTTTCTAGATCTATTAACAGTCTTTTGCAAAATTAATTTAAGCTCTCTATTACTCAATTCTACTTGACCACTAGACTGTGGGTGATAAGGAGATGCAATTCTATGATTAACATCATACTTAGCAAGCATTTTACGAAAGGCACCATGAACAAAATGTGAACCACCATCAGTCATTAAGTATCTAGGGACTCCAAACCTCGTAAAAACAACTCTTTAAGCATCTTAATAGAGGTATTATGATCAACATTACTAGTTGGAATAGCTGCTACCCACTTAGTAACATAGTCAATAGCAACTAAAATATGCGTATACCCATTAGAGGAAGGGAAAGGTCCCATATAATCAAAGCCCCAAACATCAAATGGTTCAATAACAAGTGAATAATTCATAGACATTTCTTGACGTCTACTAATATTACCGATTCTTTGACATTCATCACAAGACAAGACAAACTTACGGGCATCCTTGAAGAGAGTAGGCCAATAAAAACCGGATTTTAATACCTTATGTGCAGTTCTATCTCAAGCATGGTGTCCTCCATATGCTTTGAAGTGACACTTACATAGCATATGCAAATCAAATTCTTGTAGCAAGAGAACCCATCTAATAAGTCTAGGTTTAGCATCTTTCTTTTCCATAAGGTATTTAATAGCAACATGATCAGTGTGAATACTTTAGAATCAACAATATAAGGTCTGAACTTATCACAAGCAAAAACAACTGCTAAAAATTCTTTTTAAGTAGTAGCATAATTTCTCTGGTCACTATCTAGAGTTTTACTAGCATAACATTCAGCTTCTTATCAACTCTTTGTCCTAGAACAACACCTACAACATAATCGCTAGCATCACACATAATTTCAAAGGGTAAATCCCAATCAGGTGGCTGAAAAATAGGTGCAGAAATCAAAGCATTCTTAAGTATTTCAAGTGCTTCTACACAATCATCATCAAAGACAAAAGGAATATCTTTTTGTAATAGGTTAGTCAGAGGCCGAGAAATTTTTGAGAAGTCCTTAATGAACCTCCTATAAAAACCGGCATGACCAAGGAAACTTCTTATACCTTTGATGTCCTTGGGACACGACATCTTTTCAATAGCATCAACTTTAGCTTTATCAACTTCAATACCTCTTTCAAAAATTTTATGCCCCAAGACATACCTTCATTATTAACCATAAAGTGGCACTTCTCCCAGTTCAAGACAAGATTAGTTTCTTCACATCTCTGCAAAACTCGATCAAGGTTGCTCAAGCAATCATCAAAAGAGGATCCATAAATGGAGAAATCATCCATGAAAACCTCTCAAATATTTTCACAAAAGTCAGAGAATATAGCGATCATGCATCTTTGAAAGGTAGCAGGTGCATTACATAAACAAAAAGGCATACATCTATAAGCAAAAGTACCAAAAGGGCAAGTAAAAGTGGTCTTTGCTTGATCATCAGCTGACACATGTATTTGAGAGAAGCCAGAGTAACCATCTAGAAAGCAAAAATGTGTATGTTAGGATAATCTTTCTAGCATTTGGTCAATGAAAGGAAAAGGGTAATGATCTTTTTAGTAGCTTTATTTAATTTGCGAAAATAAATTACCATCCTATAACTTGTAATAATTCTTTGTGGAATCAATTCATCTTTATCATTAGGAACGATAGTAATACCTCCCTTCTTAGGGACACAATGAACAGGACTTACCCACTGACTATCAGCAACGGGATAAATTATACCTGCCTCAAGGAGCTTTAATATTTCCTTTCTTACCACTTCTTTCGTCTTAGGATTCAGCCATCGTTGGTGATCAATAACTGGTTTGGTGTATTTCTCCAAATTTATTTTGTGTTGACATAAAGTGGGACTAATGCCTTTAAGATCATCAAGAGTATATCCAATAGCAGTGCGGTGCTTCTTCAGAGTTTTCAATAATTTTTCTTCCTCCTTCTCTAAAAGGTTAGCACTAATAATAACATGATGTATCTTCTTCATCAAGATACGCATATTTAAGAGTATCAGGTAATTGTTTAAGCTCAAACACGGGATCACCCTTGGGTGGAGGAGGATCCCCTAGGATTTCAACATGCAAGTTGTGTTTCAGAATAGGTCCCTGTTTAAAGAATACTTCATCTATTTCCCTTCTTTCATTCATGATCAGATCATTTTCATGGTCTAGTAAATATTGTTCTAAAGGATCAGTAAGAGGCACGTCAATAGAAGAAAGACCAATAATTTCATCTTTACTAGGCAATTCCTGATCACGGGGTTGTCTATGAAACTTAGCAAAATTAAACTCATGAGACATATCCCCTAAGACAACATAAACAATATCATTATTACAGTCTATCTTAGCATTAACAGTATTCAAGAAGGGTCTACCAAATATAATGGGACAAAAGATATCTTCTGGGGAACCAAGAACAAGAAAATCAGCAGGATATTTAACCTTCCCACACAAGACTTCAACATCTCTAACAATCCCAATTGGTGAAATAGTACCTCTATTTGGCAAGCTTAATGGTAACATCGATATCTTCTATCTCAGCAGGTGCAATATCATGCATAATTTCTTTGTATAAGGAATGAGGTATTGCACTTGCACTAGCGCCCATATCACATAAGCCATGATAGCAATGATCTCCTATTCTAACATAAATAACAGGCATGCCTACAACAGGTCTATGTTTATTTTTAGTATCAGGTCTAGCAATTCTAGCAGTATCATCACAGAAGTAAATAACATGCCCATCAATATTATCGGCCAAGAGATCTTTAATCGTAGCAATATTAGGTTCAACTTTAACTTGCTCACGGGGTTTGTGTGTCCTAATATTACTTTTGTTGACTAAAGTTGAAACTTTAGCATGATCCTTTATTCTAACAGGGAAAGGTGGTTTCTCAACATAAGCAGTAGGAACAATAGGATCATTATAAGTGATAGTCTTTTCTTCAACTTTAGTAGGTGCAACTACTTTTACTTCAATGGGAGGATTATATTTAAACCACTTCTCGTTAGGGAGATCAACATGAGTAGCAAAGAATTCACAAAAGGAAGCTACTATCTCAGAGTCAAGTCCATATTTAGAGCTAATTTCATGAAATGCATCAGTATCCATAAAAAGATTTAACACAATCAAACTTAGGTGTTATACCTGACTCCTTACCTTCGTCGAGGTCCCAATCTTCGGAGTTGCGTTTAATTCTTGCCAATAAATCCCATTTGAATTCAATAGTCTTCATCATAAAAGATCCAGTACAAGAAGTAACGAGCATGGTGCGATTACTGAGAGAAAGCCGAGCATAAAATTTTTAAATAATCATTTCTCTTGAGAGCTCATGATTGGGGCATGAATATAAAATTGACCTAAGGCTCCCCCAAGGTTTAGAGACACTTTCTCCTTCATGAGGCCAAAAATTATATGTATAATTACGATCACGATGAACAAGATGCATAGGATAAAACTTCTGATGAAATTCCAATTTCAATCGCTTGTAGTCCCGTGATCCCATATCATCACATAGGCTATACCATGTCAATGCCTCTCCCTTCGAAGATAAAGGGAAGACCTTCTTATTGATAACATCATCGGGCATACCTGCAAGCTTAAATAATCCACAAACTTCATCCACATAGATTATGTGTAAATCAGGATGCAATGTTCCATCACCTATGAAAGGATTAGCTACAGTTTCTCTATCATAGCCGAAGGAATTTCAAAGTAAACATTTTCAGTAGGTTCAGTAGGTTGAGGAGCAACTCTTTGCTCTATTGGTTGGGGTGAAGATACCCCGAACAAGCCCCTCAAAGGATTGTGTTCCATAGTAAAAAGTGACAGTAAATTTCAGCAAACTATATACAGTTTTCCTTACCAAATTCCACCTACCAAAGGCGCTTCACTCCCTGGCAACGGTGCCAGAAAAGAGTCTTGACGACCCAAAAGTGTAGGGGATCTATCATAGCCTTTTCGATAAGTAAGAGTGTTGAACCCAACAAGGAGCAGAAGGAAATGATAAGCGGTTTTCAGCAAGGTATTTTCTGCAAGCACTGAAATTATCGGTAACAGATAGTTTTGTGATAAGATAAATTGTAATGGGCAACAAGTAATAAAAGTAAATAAGGTGCAGCAAGATGGCCCCATCCGTTTTGTAGCAAAGGACAAGCTTGGACAAACTCTTATATGAAGGAAAGCGCTCCTGAGGGCACATGGGAATTATCGTCAAGCTAGTTTTCATCATGTTCATATGATTCACGTTCGGTACTTTGATAATTTGATATGTGGGTGGACCGGTGCTTGGGTACTGTACTTACCTGGATAAGTATCCCACTTATGATTAAGCCCCAGTGCAAGCATCCACAACTACAACAGAAGTATTAAGGTAAACGAAACCATAACATGAAACATATGGATCCAAATCAGCCCCTTACGAAGCGACGCATAAATTAGGGTTTAAGCTTCTGTCACTCTAGCAACCCATCATCTACTTATTACTTCCCAATTCCTCCCTCTAGGCCTAAAAAATGGTGAAGTGTAATGTATTCGACATTCACATGACACCACTAGAGGGATGACAACATACATCTCATCAAAATATCGAACGAATACCAAATTCACATGACTACTAATAGCAAGACTTCTCCCATGTCCTCATGAACAAACGTAACTACTCACAAAGCATATTCATGTTCATAATAAGAGGGGTATTAATATGCATAATGGATCTGAACATATGATCTTCCACCAAGTAAACCAACTAGCATCAACTACAGGGAGTAATCAACACTACTAGCAACCCACAGGTACCAATCTGAGGTTTGGATACAAAGATTGGATACAAGAGATGAACTAGGGTTTGAGATGAGATGGTGCTGGTGAAGATGTTGATGGAGATTGACCCCATCCCGATGAGAGGATCATTGGTGATGATGATGGTGATGATTTCCCCCTCCTGGAGGGAAGTTTCCCCGGTAGAACAGCTCCGTGGGAGCCCTAGATTGGTTCCACCAAGGTTCCGCCTCGTGGCGGCGGAGTTTCGTCCCGTGAGCTTGCTTATTATTTTTTCTCGGATGAAAGACCTCATATAGGAAAAGATGGGGATCGGAGGGCCAACAGGGAGCCCATGAGGCAGGGGGGCGCGCCCCCCACCCTCGTGGCTAGTGGGTGGCCCCCCTCTAGTACTTCTTGCACCCAATATTTTTTATATAGTCTGAAAAGTGATCCCGTGGAGTTTCAGGACTTTTGGAGATGTGCAGAATAGGTCTCTAATATTTGCTCCTTTTGCAGCCTAGAATTCCAGCTGCCGGCATTCCCCCTCTTCATGTAAACTTGTAAAATAAGAGAGAACAGGCATAAGTATTGTGACATAATGTGTAATAACAGCCCATAATGCAATAAATATCGATATAAAAGCATGATGCAATATGGACGTATCAGCGGGGCTTCGAGTACCAAGTGGGCCGGTTCGTGTTCCATGTCCTACTCTTCCTCACCAGCGACTACGCCTTCAGTTCACGGCTCTCATCTCCCCAGGACATGGACACGGCCAATGCTGGAGGGGAATAAGCACCTTGAGGTCAGGTGTTGCCATAGATTTAGAGTAGGTTTAGATCCGGTCACTTTTTTAATGAAATATGTAAAAAATGTAAAGAATGCGCTCTGGTTTAGATGAAAATCGTCTGGTTTGTATGTAATTCATCTAATTTGTTCAAATTTGTTTTGAAATGGATGCGGGCACGGTTGGATGGCCGGCTACCGCATCACTATCTACGGACTGATCCCATCGGTTCGCGGATGGATATGATGTCTGATTTAGAGATCAACGTTAGAGATGCCCTTATTTTCTACTAACTTATTACTACTCTGGCTGCTCTTTCTAAATTTCTTAGAGAAAATAGTAGTTTTGAGCATCAAGCGATCCTAGAGGAAATAATCTAAAGAAACTAAGAGCATCTAAAGCCACGTTCATCTAATTCAACCTCTCAAACGTCCGTGGACACGCCCAGTCAGTTACCAAGCGTGTCCATTTTGAACCCCTATATATCTGTCCGTGCGGTCACACTTCTCATTTTCTTCCTCATATGTCCAGTCACTTTCATGTGACTGGTGGAAATGAAGAGAAAGAAAATAAAGAATGAATAAAGAAAGAGATAAAGTAGTCCAGACGCTCTTGTATCCTCCAATATGAGGGTTAGCAGACAACCGCATAGGAATGATATGAGGGTTCCGGTTGAGTCGCTTTTTTCCTTCTCTCGCCTGACCGGTCATTGACCGTCCAGTTGTAGATGCTCTAAGAGCAGCTCCAACGATAACCTGCAAAAAACCTTCGGCATCCATCCACGGACAGGGTGGCCAGTCCGCGAACACGGATACGAGAGGCTGCCATCCAACGCTAACCGCATACATTTGAAACTGTGTTTTAACTAACCAAAGGAAATTTATGAAAACCGGCCAATATTCATCAAAGTTTGGATAGAAAATAGAACGAATCATCCACACATAGTGTGCAAATTAAGTCTAGTACAACAAGGTCTCAAATTGGACTAGATTCCGGATGTCCAACAATTTTTTGATGAACGGATCATGTCCTCCCATACATACTTCCCCTTCAGCTTCATTCAGCAGTGTGTGCATGTAAATGACCGTTTCTCTGACCTGTGGTACTGTAGGCGGCGCGTGTGGGCTACATATATACTGTGTAGACTAAGATTGAGTGAATCAATCAATAAACAAGTTGAGCAAGAGGAAGTAAAACTTACCATCTCCTATGTGTTCGCGTGCAATGAACACCTTGCCTCGAGCTAACTAACCAAGTTACAGAACTTGTTGAGGCTGACCTAGATAGCGTGCCAATGATACGACAATGACCTCTCATTGTGTGGTCACATGATGTATATGTCGTAGGGCGTAATATGCTTTCCTGCGTGAAACATTTCATGCACTTGTTCTCAGAAGGGCTGCCCTCTGGTCCTGCCTATAAAATCCGCGGATACTACCAGCCACACATCACACAACAACTCATCCTCCATGATAGAGTAGCTCACCATACTTCGTACTCTAAAAAATGACATACCATTTGAAAATAAGCCCAATGACATTTGACAGAACACCTGCCGGGTGTGGTGTCCGCCATGGAGGTCCTCGATAGGGGGCAGAGTGTACCTGGATACAAACGGCTCCAGGGCTAAAAGCTCCGTTAGAACAGCGAGTGGACGTGTCCGTGCTGGTTGCGGACATCCATCAACGCCTCTGTGGTGGCCGGAGATGAACAACAACGGTGAAGGAGGTGCAGGGTGCAGATACAAAGCGAGGAGGAGAATGGGCGGAGTGGAAGAAAGTAGGACCGGAAGGGGGGATTAGGTGGGCCAGGGGTGTCAGAGTCCTACGTTTCGAACGTCCGGACTTTCATAAACCTCCCACACTTTTGTCTCCAATTTGCAAGAGAAATCGCGGCCGGACCGTCCCGCAGACTAATACAGGTAGGCGCTGGATGACTTTCACAATCCAAACAGCGCGGTCCGGATGGGTGTGGGAAATTTACCGGTCCACCTCAAAGATGCCCTAACAAACGGTTGAAGAGACACTCCCTCATAAATGCAAGCCCCGTACGTGGTGATCGACAATGATTATGGTGAGCCATGAAGCCTGGAAACAGAGGCCCTGTACCCGCAAGTCATAGAACAGGCCACCGGTCCTAGTGTACACACGTCAGCACGTGGGTGTACACGGAGTCGAGCATGGATGGCACACAACGTGCAATCTCAGGTCCACAATGTGTGATGGACGTCAACCGCGTCCAGCGAGGGTAAGTACGTGAACTTTCTCATGGTCGACCATGTCAAACGACACACATTGCATCGTGTCACTCGGCCTAGCCAGCCTCCTTTCCTTGTACTAGAAGACTATAGATAGAGATAGAGATAGGTAGTTTATATTCTTTGTTATCTTGTGTAACTAGATGTCTCTACCCTTGATACGTCTCCAACGTAGCTATAATTTTTGATTGTTCCATGCTATTATATTATCCATCTAGGATGTTTTATATGCATTTATATGCTATTTTATATGATTTTTGGGACTAACCTATTAACCTAGAGCCCAGTGCCAGTTTCTGTTTTTTCCTTGTTTTTGAGTTTATAGGAAAGGAATACGAAACGGAGTCCAATTGACGTGCAAATTTTTGACCATTTTTTATGGACCAAAAGAAGTCCCCGGAGTAAAAGAGTTGGGCCAGAAGAGCCTCGGGCCGTCCATGAGGGTGAGGGCGTGCCCACCCCCTGGGCGCGTGGGCCTACCTCGTGGATGACTCGGGCACCTTCTTGACGTGAGACCTACGCCAAAAATTCCTATAAATATAGAAACCTCCAAAAAATAACCTAGATCGGGAGTTCTGCCGCCGCAAACCTCTGTAGCCATCGAAAACCAATCTAGACCCATTCCGGCACCCTGCCGGAGGGGGGGATTCCCTCTCCGGTGGCCATCTTCATCATCCCGGCGCTCTCCATGACGAGGAGGGAGTAGTTCACCCTCGGGGCTAAGGGTATGTACTAGTAGCTATGTGTTTGATCTATCGCTCTCGTGTTCTTGAGTGGGCACGATCTTGATGTATCGCGAGCTTTGCTATTATATTTGGATCTTATGATGTCCCGCCCTCTACTCTCTTGTGATGAATTGAGTTTTCCCCTTTGAAGTTATCTTATCAGATTGAGTCTTTAAGGTTTTGAGAACACTTGATGTATGTCTTGCACGTGCTTATCTGTGGTGACAATGGGATATCGTGTGATCCACTTGATGTCTGTTTTGGTGATCAACTTGCGAGTTCCGTGACCTCGTGAACTTATGCATAGGGGTTGGCACACGTTTTCGTCTTGACTCTCCGGTAGAAACTTTGGGGCACTCTTTGAAGTTCTTTGTGTTGGTTGAGTAGATGAATCTGAGATTGTGTGATGCATATCGTATAATCATACCCACGGATACTTGAGGTGACATTGGAGTATCTATGTGACATGAGGGTTTTGGTTGATTTGTATCTTAAGGTGTTGTTCGAGTACGAACTCTTGAATAGATCGATCAGAAAGAATAACTTTGAGGTGGTTTCGTACAATACAATAATCTCTTCGTTTGTTCTCCCCTATTAGTGACTTTGGAGTGACTCTTTGTTGCATGTTGAGGGATAGTTATATGATCCAATTATATTATTATTGTTGAGAGAACATGCACTAGTGAAAGTATGAACCCTAGGCCTTGTTTCCTAGCATTGCAATACCATTTACGCTCATTTTATCATTAGTTACCTTGCTGTTTTTATTTTTTCAGATTACAAAAACCTTTATCTACCATCCATATTGCACTTGTATCACCATCTCTTCGCCGAACTAGTGCACCTATACAATTTACCATTGTATTGGGTGTGTAGGGGACACAAGAGACCCTTTGTTATTTGGTTGCAGGGTTGTTTGAGAGAGACCATATTCATCCTACGCCTCCCACGGATTTATAGACCTTAGGTTATCCACTTGAGGGAAATTTTCTACTATCCTACAAACCTCTATACTTGGAGGCCCAACAACGTCTACAAGAAGAAGGTTGTGTAGTAGACATCAAGCTCTTTTCTGGCGTCGTTGCCGGGGAGGTTAGCGCTTGAAGGTATATGTTTAGATCTTGCAATCGAATCTTTTTGTTTCTTGTTTTATCACTAGTTTAGTTTATAAAAGAAAACTACAAAAAATGGAATTGAGGGTACCTCATATGCTTCATCTTTTTAATGTCTTTCATGAGAATAAGGATTCCGATAATTGTGCCAAAGTGTTAGAAGAAGCATGCATTAGAATGTTTGGCACTAAATCTTTGAATGATGAGCATGATTGCAATGTTATTAGTATGAACTCTTTGAATATCCATAGTACTAATGATGATTGCACTAGTCATGATGAAAATGTCTCTTATAAGCATGTTAACTTTTGTGGAATACATAGAGCTTGCAAGCACACACCAAATAGGGAAGATAGATTTTGCAAGAGGCATAAGTATTTGGAAACTAAATGGTTGCAAGAAAGGCTAGATGATTGTGCTGGAAGATTCAATATTTATCGCCATCCTTGTGAACTTTGCAATGAACATGGTCATTTAAAGCTCCAATGCTATTTGTTTCATGATCAAATCATGTCCAAAAATTGTGATAACTTGATTAGCCTTCAGCATCATAAAGAGCTTAGTCTTCTTTTGGGGTATGAAGAAATGAAACGTATAACTCAGGTTATTCCAAAATTTAATCTTGATATAGCAGAAATTTTTATGTATTGTGCGGTGAATTGCATTGAAAATCCTTATATTGCCAATTACATAAAGACAAGAAAACAAATAGAAGATGAAGAGATACTAATGAAAGGGAAGAGAATTCCCAATATTCTCCTATTATTTTTTATGATGAATCAGGTAACGAGGAGGAGCCTCATATTCAACCAATCTCATTAATAAGGAGCTCTGAAAAGAGGATTAAACCCACACATTATGTGAAGAATAAAAAGAAAAGACGGAGATGCAAAGGTAAAAATGTATCCCTCCCAAATGATGTTGCTCCTATTACTCATTGTGATGATGATAATTGTTATACTATTGGTGCTATCCATACTATTAATGATGAGAGTGATTATGCTTATGATATGAAAAGGCCCAAGCTTGGGGATGCTATGTTTGATGAGAATGACATGTTTGAGAATGTATTTGCTGCAATTAATGTTTTCCCAAGCTTGGGGATGATACGTTTGATGAACATGATATTTATAGTCTCCCAATTTTTGATGAGCAAATTTATTATGATGATAGAATGCCTACTATGTATGATGGTTATATTGATGAAAGTGGGTTTGGAAGAGCGTCAAATTTAGGAAGTAATGATCCCACTATTTTGGAGGATGTTGAATCTTATTTTGACAATTATGAAAGTGGATTTGGAGAGGTCATGACTTTATTTAGTAATGATTCCACTATCTTGGAAGAGTTTTGAATCGATTATGATGAGAACAAAGTTGCTACTTATGATAATTATTCTGATGATATGTATGCTATAAAAAGTAGTGATGATTATATTAAAATTTGTCATGATTATGATCACCCTTTTTCTGAACATTACTCTTTTAATGTGGAAACAATTTATAGTATTCAAGTTTCTTATGATACTCCCACTATTCCGAATGAGAAGAATGTTGCTTATGTGGAGAGTACTAAATTTTCTATGCTTGCAGATCATGAAAAGAATGCTTTATGTGATGGTTATATTTTTGAATTTATTCATGATGCTACTGAACATTATTATGAGGGAGGAATATATTCTTGTAGGAGTTGCAATAATATCGAGTTTCCTCTCTTTGTGTTGAAAATCTTGAAGTTATCCTTGTTTTACCTTCCTATGCAAGTTGATTCTTGTTCCCACAAGTTCTTTGCTCACAAAATCCCTATGCATAGGAAGTGGGTTAGACTTAAATGTGCTAGTCATATTCTTCATGATGCTCTCTTTATATTTCAGTTCTTATCTTTTATGTGAGCATCATTGAAATCATCATGCCTAGCTAGGGGCGTTAAACGATAGCGCTTGTTGGGAGGCAACCCAACTTATGTTTTGTTCTTTGCTTTTTTCTCCTGTTTAGTAATAAATAATTCATCTAGACTCTGTTTAGATGTAGTTTTATGTTTTAATTAGTGTTTGTGCCAAGTAGAACCTTTGGGAAGACTTGGGTGAAGTCTTTGCGATCTTGTTGTAAAAAAAAGAAACTTTAGCGCTCACGAGTTTTGCTGCCATTTTTTATTGGAGAGTGCGATTAGGTTGATTATTTTTGAAGATGATTAATAGACAAATTCCTCATGTCCACCAATTTATTTCATAATTCTTGGGGTTACACAAGTATATGTTTGATACAGATTATTACAGATTGTTCTGTTTTTGAGAGATTCTGTTTTCATTGTGTTGTTTGCTTATTTTGATGAATCTATGAGTAGTATCGGAGGGTATGAACCATAGAGAAGTTGGAATACAGTAGATATTACACTAATATGAATTTATAATGAGTTCACAACAGTACCAAAAGTGGTGATTTATTTTCTTATACTAATGGAGCTTACAAGTTTTCTGTTAAGTTTTGTGTT